>NC_053393.1:479647523-479947523 GCF_905171765.1 Bufo bufo | reverse complement strand
ATTGTGGTATATTTCCTTTACGGTTAATTGTTAACGTGAACTACTGTCAGACATGTACTGTATTGGAAATGTCTGTTTAAAGGGTTATCAGTTCAATGTTCTTATCTGGGGATGTTTGTGTTCCTGCCCTGAACACATGAATAAGTTGTCCTCATGAAGAACAGGAAAACATTACATTTCCCTATTTACGGTAATTGACCACAATAATGAAAAGAAAAATCCAAAATATATGTTACTATACAGAAAAATTATAAAGCGTATCCCTTGGCTTATGTAGCAATGGTATTACATCTCCTCTCATTTTATTTCTTTTTTTAAACATCATACAACAATAAAGGAAGAAATACAAAAGGGTAGATTTATTAATACAGTGGGCCCTCAAGTTACAATATTAATTGGTTCCAGGACAACAATTGTATGTTGAAACCATTGTAACTTGAGTAATCGGTTCCAAAGCCCAAAATGTCATCCAAGATAAGAGAAAACTAAGATTTAAGAAAAATAAGCAGATAACTAAGATAAAACAAGTCCTTATATATAACAGTCAGTAATAGCTGCTATCTAGCAACTAATACAGCTGTTTTACCAGAGAAATGGCCTTGATTGGTTGGATCTGAGTCTGAGACATTGTATTTTGAGTCTAGCTTCAACTTACGATGGGTCATAAAAGACCATTATATGTTGAAAATATTGTATCCTGAGGCTACTGTATCTTGAGGGATCACTGTACTATCTAAGATTTAGACAGTACAAATTTAAATCTCAAACTGAGCGATTTTCAGGCCAATTTATTGGGAACAAGTGTTCATAGGAATGATCGTTACCTATAATTGGGCCATATAATCATGCAGCCAATCAGCTGATAAATAAGCAAACCCTCATTTAACAGCTGATTTTTATCTTTCCTTAGGATGAAAGGTGCATGATTAGCAGGCAGCATACAGTTACAAGAAAAAGTATGTGAACCCTTTGGAATGATATGGATTTCTGCACAAATTGGTCATAAAATGTGATCTGATCTTCATCTAAGTCACAACAATAGACAATCACAGTCTGCTTAAACTAATAACACACAAAGAATTAAATGTTACCATGTTTTTATTGAACACACCATGTAAACATTCACAGTGCAGGTGGAAAAAGTATGTGAACCCCTAGACTAATGACATCTCCAAGAGCTAATTGGAGTGAGGTGTCAGCCAACTGGAGTCCAATCAATGAGATGAGATTGGAGGTGTTGGTTACAGCTGCCCTGCCCTATAAAAAACACATGCCAGTTCTGGGTTTCCTTTTCACAAGAAGCATTGCCTGATGTGAATGATGCCTCACAGCAAAAGAGCTCTCAGAAGACCTACGATTAAGAATTGTTGACTTGCATAAAGCTGGAAAGGGTTATAAAAGTATCTCCAAAAGCCTTGCTGTTCATCAGTAAGACAAATTGTCTATAAATGGAGAAAGTTCAGCACTCCCTAGGAGTGGCCATCCTGTAAAGATGATTGCAAGAGCACAGCGCAGACTGCTCAATGAGGTAAAGAAGAATCCTAGAGTGTCAGCTAAAGACTTACAAAAGTCTCTGGCATATGCTAACATCCCTGTTAGCAAATCTATGATACGTAAAACACTAAACAAGAATGGATTTCATGGGAGGATACCACAGAGGCAGCCACTGCTGTCCAAAAAAAACATTGCTGCACGTTTACAGTTTGCACAAGAGCACATGGATGCTCCACAGCAGTACTGGCAAAATATTCTGTGGACAGATGAAACCAAAGTTGAGTTGTTTGGAAGAAACACACAACACTATGTGTGGAAAAAAAGAGGCACAGCACACCAACATAAAAACTTCATCCCAACTGTGAAGTATGGTGGTGGGGACATCATGGTTTGGGGCTGCTTTGCTGCGTCAGGGCCTGGACGGATTGCTATCATCGAAGGAAAAATGAATTCCCAAGTTTATCAAGACATTTTGCAGGAAAACTTAAGGCCATCTGTCCACCAGCTGAAGCTCAACAGAAGATGGGTGTTGCAACAGGACAACGACCCAAAGCATAGAAGTAAATCAACAACAGAATGGCTTAAACAGAAGAAAATACGCTTTCTGGAGTGGCCCAGTCAGAGTCCTGACCTCAACCTGATTGAGTTGTTGTGGCATGACCTCAAGAAAGCGATTCACACCAGACATCCCAAGAATATTGCTAAACTGAAACAGTTCTGTAAAGAGGAATGGTCAAGAATTACTCCTGACCGTTGTGCACGTCTGATCTGCAACTACAGGAAATGTTTGGTTGAAGTTATTGCTGCCAAAGGAGGTTCAACCAGTTATTAAATCCAAGGGTTCACATACTTTTTCCACCTCTACTGTGAATGTTTACATGGTGTGTTCAATAGAAACATGGTAACATTTAATTCTTTGTGTGTTATTAGTTTAAGCAGACTGTGATTGTCTATTGTTGTGACTTAGATGAAGATCAGATCACATTTTATGACCAATTTGTGCAGAAATCCATATCATTCCAAAGGGTTCACATACTTTTTCTTGCAACTGTATCTCTCTGTAATCAGGGAGTTCTGCCGATATTTAATAGAACTGAATGAGGGGAGAACGACTGTGGTAGCAAGAGCTTTTGTAATAGGCCAGTGCAAATGAGCACCGATGGATGTGTTTATTGTCTATTGGCGCTTATCCTGCCCCAGTATTGGGCAGTCTAATAGGGCTACCCGTTTAATACTTCAGATTTATTACAGTGGCTGATACTGGATGATAAATCTTGCAAAACAATACAAGCAGGTCTCAAGAGATTTGGGGTGGAGGGGGATTTATGAACTCATGTATTCTAGCTTCAAAAAGTCACAAAAGAGGCATTTTGCACTTTTTTTGATTTGACACCACTTACTCCAATTTTGAAAAGTGGCGTAGTTAGCTAAGTTAGGCTACTTTCACATCTGCGCTTTCCCTTTCCTCTATTGAGATCCGATCAACAGCACGAATCCGGCTGTTACTGACAGCCGGATCCATGCTGCATCCACCAGCATCGGTGGATTAACCCTTCATATGCCTCGGTCAGCGCTGACCGCGGCATATGGCAGGTTTGTGCTCCCTCCCCTTAGCCATCGGGTCCCGTACTGCGGTGGCGGGGACCAGATGGTTGCCATGACAGCCCCGATGCCTTACACAGGCATTGGGGCCTGCCAGCTACGGAAGACCAGGAGATCCAGCCCGAGGCCAATGCACGAACACCGACTGTGGGGCAGCCGCAGCGGTCGCGGACTCGATCACTTTAATGGGTCCGCGATCAGTCCGTTCCTCAAAAAGATAGGACATGTTCTATCTTTTTGCGGAACGGAAGTACGGGACGAAACCCCACGGAAGCACTCCGTAGTGCTTCCGTAGGGTTCTGTACTTCTGTTCCGCATCATTCCGCAACTCCAGATTTGCGGACCCATTGAAGTGAATAGGTCCGTATCCGTGAGGCGGAATGCACATGGAACGGTGCCCATGCAAATGCGGTCTGCAATACGACCACGGAGCGCACACATTCATGTGAAAGAGGCCTAAAAAAATAAAATAAAAACGGTTTAAAAAAGTCATTTTTTTTGTCACCTTGCATCACAAAAAGTGTAATAGCAAGTGATCAAAAAGTCATACGCACCCCAAAATCGTACCAATCAAACCGTAATCTCATACCGCAAAAAATTAGACCCTACCTAAGACAATAGCATAAAAAAAAAAAACTGGGGCTCTCAGAATATGAAGACACTAAAACATGATTTTTTTTGTTTCAAAAAAGATATAATTGATTTATTAAATTTATTTAAGTTTTACACATACATATTAGGTATTGCCACGTCCGTAACAACCTACTCTATAAAAATATCATATGACCTAACCCCTCAGATGAACACCGTAAAAAAATAAAATAAAAACGATGGCAAAAAAGCAATTTTTTTGTCACCTTACATCAAAAAAAGTGTAATACGCACCATAAAATAGTGCCAATCAAACCGTCATCTCTTACCAAAAACAAGACAGTCGCCCCCCCCCCAAAAAAAAAAAACTTTGGCTTTCAAGAATGCTTTATTATGTAAAACTAAAACAAACAACCAAAAAAAGTTGTCATATTTGGTATTGTTGCATCCGTAACAACCTGCTCTATAAAAATAGCACATTATTTAACCTGTCAGATGAACATTGTAAATAACAAAAAATAAAAACAGTGCCAAAAAAGCTATTTTTTGTTACCTTGCCTAAAAAAAGGGTAATATAGAGCAACCAAAAATCATATGTACCCTAAAATAGTACCAACAAAACTGCCACCTTATCCCGTAGTTTCCAAAATGGGGTCTTTTTTGTAGTTTCTACTCTAGGGCTGCATCAGGGGGTCTTCAAATGTGACATGGCAGCTTAAAATTATGCCAGTGAAATCTGCCTTCCAAAAACCATATGGCGTTCCTTTCCTTCTACGCACAGCAGTTTACGACCACATATGGGGTGTTTCTGTAAACTACAGAATCAGGGCAATAAATATTGAGTTTTGCTTGGCTGTTAACCTTTGCTTTGTTAGTGAAAAAAATTTTTTATAATGGAAAATCTGCAAAAAAAAAGTGAAATTCTGAAATTTCCTCTCCATTTTTCTTTAATTCTTGTGTAACACCTAAATGGTTAACAAAGTTTGTAAAATCAGTTTTGAATAACTTGAGGGGTGTAGTTTCTAAAATAGGGTTACTTTTTTGGAGTTTCTACTCTAGGGGTGCATCAGGGGGTCTTCAAATGTGACATGGCAGCTTAAAATTATACCAGTGAAATCTGCTTTCCAAAAACTATATGGCATTCCTTTCCTTCTGTGCAATGCCGTGTGCCCGTACAGCAGTTTACGACCACATGTGGGGTGTTTCTGTAAACTACAGAATCAGGGCAATAAATATTGAGTTTTGTTTGGCTGTTAACCCTTGCTTTGTTAGTCGAAAGAAATTGATTAAAATGGAAAGTCGGCCAAAACAGTGAAATTCGGAAATTTCATCTACATTTTTCATTAATTTTTGAGGAACACCTAAAGAGTTAACAAAGTTTGTAAAATCAGTTTTGAATACCTTGAGGGGTGTAGTTTCTAAAATGGGGTCGTTTTGGGTGGTTTCCATTATGTAAGCTCACAAAGTGACTTCAGACCTGAACTGGTCCTTAAAAAGTGGGTTTTGGAAATTTTCTGAAAAATTTCAAGATTTGCTTCTAAACTTCTAAGCCTTCTGACGTCCCCAAAAAATAAAATGGCATTCACAAAATGATCCAAACATGAAGTAGACATATGGGAATGTAAAGTAATAACTATTGTTTGAGTTATTACTATCTATTATAAAAGTAGAGAAATAAAAATTTGGAAATTTGCTAATTTTTCAAGATTTTGGGGAAAATTTTGTATTTTTTTTTATAAATAAAAATTATTTTTTTTGACTCAGTTTTACCACTGTCATAAGGTACAATATTTGACAAGAAAACAATCTCAGAATGGCCTGCATAAGTAAAAGAGTTTTAAAGTTATCACTAGAGTTGAGCGGACACCTGGATGTTCGGGTTCGTTGGGTTCGGCCGAACTTCACACAAAAAAATCGAGTTCTGGACCAGAACTTGACCCGAATTTGACCCCGAACCCAAACCTGATTGAAGTCAATGGGGACCCGAACTTTTGAGCACTAAAATGGCTGTAAAAATGTCATGGAAGGGGCTAGAGGGCTGCAAATGCCAGCAAAATGTGGTTAAGAGCATGGCAAGTGCTCTGCAAACAAAAGTGGATAGGGAAATGACTTTAAATAACATAAAATACGTAAAAATACAAAATAATAATCTTGATCTAGGAGGACGAGGTCCATATGGAGTAGGAGGTTGAGGAGGCGTGGATGTGGCGGTGTAGGTGGAAGTGTCGGTGGAGGAGGTAGCCTACACAGTTTTTGGTTTTAAATTTATTTTTATTTTTTTAAATTAGGGTACACCCCAAAACATTGGGAAATATAACCTGTGATAACCCCCTCCAGTCGTGCTAAACACACGTTCAGACAATACACTGGCTGCAGGGCAGGCCAGCACCTCCAAGGCATAAAGGGCAAGCTCAGGCCATGTGCCCAATTTGGAGACCCAGAAGTTGAAGGGGGCAGACCCATCATTCAGTACGTGTAGGCGTGTGCATACATACTGCTCCACTATGTCGCACGTCTCCGTGATGTCCACGATCCAATTGGATATCTTCTCTATCAACTTTCGATGTTCTTTAATGCACCTACCATAGTGATCACGGGTGGCGGGGATTCAGGGTTCCAGGCCGGAGAGGGAGCCTGAGATAGGGATACCACATCCAAGGGAGGTCAATGGATGAAATTAAATGTAATCGAGCGGAAATGTGGGACAAAGTATTGAAGCATAAGCTTCCAAGTTAAGGAGGGGGCGCGTGGCAATTACCCACTCCCGACTTTGGATTTGGAAACGTTAGCCAGGAGAGGCCCTGCTACCGCTTTGTTGACTCTAGATAACTTCAGCCTGATCGCACGTCCCTGTGACGTCTACCATCCATTTGGATATCTTCTCTATCAACTTTCGATGTTCTTTTCTGAGCCTACCATGTTGATCACGGTTATCGGCAAATCAGGGTTCCAGAGGGAGCGTGAGAAAGAGAGACCACATCCAAGGGAGTTTAATTGTTTCAAATTAAATATGATAGAGTGGAAATATGGGACAAAGTATTGAAGCGCAAATGTGGGACAACTTGTTAAAGTTTAAGCATTGAATGAAAGGAGGTGGTGCGCTTGAATTAAAGAAGAATTTCTGACACTTTAATCCCTGTCACCTATGCAGAGTTTCTATCCGGCAAAATTTGAAAAATGTCACCTGACAATGTAACAGACGATTTTTTTCAATTTATACCGGGGTTTCACTTGTGCGTGTAGCTGGCACAGATCGACCACGTCGTCTCCCTGCAACAGGAGATCCACCAGCAGCACCACGACCTGGGCCACATCCCTTATTTGACGCTCTCCTCATATTTCTCAAATTTAGGCCCTAAATGGGTGTTTAATTAATAGCAGAATAGAACGACAGTATGTAAAGGTTGTATCTCACACGTACAGATGCAGACTAGGCCGCAATTAAAGTTTTTTGCCAAAAAACTGTGTTTTATTAATAGAATAATATAAACACAGTATCTAAAGGGTGTATCTCACATGTCCTGATCCAGACTAGGCCGCAATTAAAGTTTTTTACCCAAAATGGCTGTTTTTAAAATAACTGAATAGAACCACAGTATCTAAAGGGTGTATCTCACACGTACTGATCCAGACTAGGCTGGAATTTAAGTTTTTTTTCCCAAAATGGTTGTTTTTCAGATATCTGAATAGAACCACAGTATCTAAAGTGTGTATCTCACAATGACATATGCAGAAAAGGCTGCAAAATGTAGTTTTTGGCCCAAAATTGGTGTTTGTTTAATAACAGAATATGACAGCAGTATATAAACCTTGAATTTCACACGTGCGGCTGCAACAAGGGCTGTAAAATTGTGTATTTTGCCCAAAAAGGGTGTTTTATTAATAGAAGAATATAACCACAGTATTTAAAGGGTGTATCTCACATGTCCTGATCCAGACTAGGCCGCAATTAAAGTTTTTTGCCCAAAATGGCTGTTTTTCTAATTTTTGAATAGAACCACAGTATCTAAAGGGTGTATCTCACACGTACTGATCCAGACTAGGCCGGAATTTAAGTTTTGTGCACAAAATGGCTGTTTTTCAAATAACTGAATATAACCACAGTATCTAAAGTGTGTATCTCAGAATGACATATGCAGCAAATGTTGTATATTGCCAAAAAAGGGTGTTTTTTTAAAACCAGATTATTAGTGCAGTATTTCAAGCTTGGATTTGAATGTCACAAAAGCTCAGATGCAGTGCTGGTGCACTGAGCTTGCATAAAATGGCCGCCGCCCACCTAACTGACGGATAAAAGTTATTTTTCTCTGTCACTGGGCTCAGGGCAGGGTAAAAAGATGCACTGCACCCACACAACAAAATCTATGTAGATCGCTGAGTTAAATTGGAGTTCTGATCACAGATTCTGTCCTATTCTCTCCCTGAAAGCCCCAGCAGCATCCTCTCACTACACTAGTAACAGCAGAGTGACGTGCAGCGCTACGTGACTCCAGCTTATATAGAGGCTGGGTCACATGCTGCACTGGCCAATCACAGCCATGCCATTGTGATGGCTTCTATGGTCACACAGTTAAACGCTTGTTGATTGGCTGCTCTGAAGCCTTTCAAAAAGCGCCAAGAAATTGCCGAACACAGAACCTGAACTTTTACTGAAATGTTTTATTCGTTATATATAATTGTTACGTGTTATTGCAACCACTGCATTAGCCTCCACTGCCGCCCACTCATATCTGCATCTGAATTCATGGCTGAATTAAAAATACTATCATGGAATGTTAGGGGTTTGGGGACACCACAAAAGAGATCTATGGTGCTTGCCTTTATTAGAAACTATAATCCGCAGCTCCTGTGCTTGCAGGAGACACATCTCATTGCCAATACCTCTCGGGTATTAAAAAAAACCCTGGGTACAATGGGCCGCGCATTCATATCACACCTGTTCTTCACGAGGAGTTTTCTTATTAGTTCACAAGCAACTGCGCTGGGAGGTGAAAAACTCGGTCATTGATTCAGAAGGCAGATATGTCTTTGTTCACTCTCTAATTGATAATGTACAGTATACATTAATAGGGATATATAACCCACACCCAGGATCTATGCAGGTCCTTCACCTGGCTGCTACATTCGTGGCCTCATATCCACAAGCTAGAGTAATCTGCATGGGTGACCTAAATATGATGTTAGACTGACTCACCAGGGAAATGCAGACACAACAAATGCAGGGACTCCCTCACGGCTCCTGACTGAATTTAGATGGCTAGACCTCTGGAGAACTAAGTACCCCACGATAAGGTATACTCCTGCCACAGTGGTGGACACAACTCCCTAACCCGAATAGATTATACATTTGCAAGAAAAAGTATGTGAACCCTTTGGAATGATATGGATTTCTGCACAAATTGGTCATAAAATGTGATCTGATCTTCATCTAAGTCACAACAATAGACAATCACAGTCTGCTTAAACTAATAACACACAAAGAATGAAATGTTACTATGTTTTTATTGAACACACCATGTCAACATTCACAGCGCAGGTGGAAAAAGTATGTGAACCCTTGGATTTAATAACTGGTTGAACCTCCTTTGGCAGCAATAACTTCAACCAAATGTTTCCTGTAGTTGCAGATCAGACGTGCACAACGGTCAGGAGTAATTCTTGACCATTCCTCTTTACAGAACTGTTTCAGTTCAGCAATATTCTTGGGATGTCTGGTGTGGATCGCTTTCTTGAGGTCATGTCACAGCATCTCAATCGGGTTGAGGTCAGGACTCTGACTGGGCCACTCCAGAAGGCGTATTTTCTTCTGTTTAAGCCATTCTGTTGTTGATTTACTTCTATGCTTTGGGTCTTTGTCCTGTTGCAACACCGATCTTCTGTTGAGCTTCAGCTGGTGGACAGATGGCCTTAAGTTCTCCTGCAAAGTCTTAATAAACTTGGGAATTAATTTTTCCTTCGGTGATAGCAATCTGTCCAGGCCCTGATGCAGAAAAGCAGCCCCCACCACCATACTTCACAGTTGGGATGAGGTTTTGATGTTGGTGTGCTGTGCCTCTTTTTCTCCACACATAGTGTTGTGTGTTTCTTCCAAACAACTCAACTTTGGTTTCATCTGTCCACAGAATATTTTGCCAGTACTGCTGTGGAACATCCATGTGCTCTTGTGCAAACTGTAAACGTGCAGCAATGTTTTTTTTGGACAGCAGTGGCTTCCTCTGTGGTATCCTCCCATGAAATCCATTCTTGTTTAGTGTTTTATGTATCGTAGATTCGCTAACAGGGATGTTAGCATATGCCAGAGACTTTTGTAAGTCCTTATCTGACACTCTAGAATTCTTCTTCACCTCATTGAGCAGTCTGCGCTGTGCTCTTGCAGTCATCTTTACAGGACAGCCACTCCTAGGGAGAGTAGCAGCAGTGCTGAACTTTCTCCATTTATAGACAATTTGTCTTACCGTGGACTGATGAACAGCAAGGCTTTTGGAGATACCTTTATAACCCTTTCCAGCTTTATGCAAGTCAACAATTCTTAATCGTAGGTCTTCTGAGAGCTCTTTTGTGCGAGGCATCATTCACATCAGGCAATGCTTCTTGTGAAAAGCAAACACAGAACTGGTGTGTGTTTTTAACAGGGCAGGGCAGCTGTAACCAACACCTTCAATCTCATCTCATTGATTGGACTCCAGTTGGCTGACACCTCACTCCAATTAGCTCTTGGAGATGTCATTAGTCTAGCGGTTCACATACTTTTTCTACCTGCACTGTGAATGTTTACATGGTGTGTTCAATAAAAACATGGTAACATTGAATTATTTGTGTGTTATTAGTTTAAGCAGACTGTGATTGTCTATTGTTGTGACTTAGATGAAGATCAGATCACATTTTATGACCAATTTGTGCAGAAATCCATATCATTCCAAAGGGTTCACATACTTTTTCTTGCAACTGTATGTTGGGCAATGAGGTGATAACATATTTTCCCTGGGGAATATCGCATCACTCACCGATACTGGGCACCCTGATAAGAGGCACTATTTCAATTATGTATAGGATGCATATACATCCCTTCTGGCTGAACCTTTTAGGATCAGCGGAAGGAATACCCTACCAACAAGAGTTTCTAATGACACATGAAAATTAACATAATCAGGCACTAGTGTGGGACACCTTAAAGGCATTTCTTCAGGGGTCCCTACACTCCAGCATATCCTATATAAAAAAAAGACACTAAACGTTCAGAGGCAGAGCTGGAATCCTGGTGTACTACACTGAAACAGCGATATATTAACCACCCAACTAATACCAATAGAAACGCGTGGCTCCAAGCGGGAAGACAATATTTAGCTACACTTAGAGACAAGGCTGGTAGGAAATTATTTTTCCTGAAACATACAGTATTCAAATTGGGAAACCAGTCAGCCAAACTATTGGCTCAACTAGTTTGTCATGACTCACCATCCTCAACAATTTTAGCAGTTAGAGATTCAACGGGACAACTGCACAACACGCAAGAGGCAATACTCCGTGCCTTTACACACTTCTACCAAGATCTATATAGATCTAGTATAACAGTCACTAAAGCGGAAATAGCTGCCTATTTGGAAGACATAACTATACCTACCCTTACTACAACACAGCGTACACAACTAGACCAACCAATTAGCTTGGAAGAAGTTATGCAAGCCATAACACACCTTAATAATGGGAAATCCCCCAGTCCGGATTGGCTCCCCAAAGAAGTGTATGCCAAATATGGGGAGGTTCTAGCTCCTCAATTGCTATCTACTCTCCAATTTTCTTTGGATAGAGGACACCTACCTGACACGTTTATAGAAGCCACTATAATATTATTACTAAACCGGATAAGGATCTTTTAGATTGTGGCTCATATAGACCCATAGCATTACTAAACGTAGATTACAAAATCCTGACAAGGTTTCTGGCCTCTCGGCTAAATCAGGTAATTCTGTCATTGGTCCACCCAGACCAAACAAGATTCATGCCAGGAAAATCCACCACCGAAAATATTAGGAGGGTCCAGGTAGCTGCTCAGGTAGGGTTCTCCTTAAACGAGGACTGGGCCTTGGGTTCATTAGATGCCTGAAAAAGTTTGGGTTTGGCACACAATTTCTTAAATGGATTACTGTACTATACAGCAGGCCTATCAGCAGATTACTGATAAATGGAGAGCTATCCGACAGTTTTCTACTTCACATAGGTGCGAGGCAAGGATGCCCCCTGTCGCCACTCTTATTCGCATTGGCAGTCGAACCCTTGGTGATTAGGGTAAGGAGTAGCAACAATATAACAGGAGTGACCATAGGGGAAAGAGAGGCCCGCATAGGATTATATGCAGATGACATGATTTTATATTTATCGTCACCGGACACTTCCCTCAATGGTGCAGTCACCCTGATCAATGAATTTGGGGAGTTCTCAGGGCTGCAAACTAATTGGGAGAAATCAGTTTATATGCCTCTAGGCAAGACAAATTGGTCAGGCCCCCCACACATAGAAAGATTAAAGGTGGTTGATACATTAATGTATCTGGGGGTAAATATTACTAAAAGACACTCCCAAGCTCTATCCCTTAATATCTACCCATTAAAGGATCATATACGGAATAAGCCCCAAAATTGGAAAACACTACCTATCTCGGTAGTAGGGCGCATTAACCTAATCAAAATGATTATACTCCCCAAGGTGTTGTATGCCCTCCAACATTCTGAGGTACCCATACCCAAGCCGATATTAGAGAAATAGACTCCATGACAAGTTTTTATATGGGAAAGATCACAGGCCAAACTAAGTTTAGATACACTTAAACGGCCCAAAACAGAAGGTGGCATGGCTCTACCAGATTACTATTTATATTATATTGCAGGGCAATTGAGACTTATTAGAACATGGTATACTGTGGAGGAACTACCTACTTCAGAGTACTTCCTAATGTGCTTCCTGGACTGCCACTCCTTATGGCCAGTCCTGGAGATGCCTCCTAAATTCCGGAGACCATTGTTACCACTGCATAGGCTGGCGCAGTATATCTGGAGAGAAGCAAAAACACTAACCCAGTTCATGGGAGTGGTCTCAGATATACCTTTATGGGCCAATCAATCGCTACCACGGATTCAAGTAGTCATGGGGGCTGATAGATGGCAAGCGGCAGAGGTGAGGACTCGCCAGGATATATACGATCAGGTCAGCAATAAAAGCCACAATCCCAAACACCAATACCACGATCTCAAAATACCCACTAATAGGGGTTGTTAAAACCCAGGGCCCCAGAGGACTACTGTCAGCAATTTATTCCCATTTAGTGCAAGCAAAGGTCAAGAATAGCCCTCTCAGGATAATTGACAAATGGAAAAGAAAGATACCCACACTCACAGATGAGTTCATAGCAGATTTATTGGAATCACATCTACAAGTATCGCCAGCAGTTAATAACAAAATTATACAACTATACATTATTCATTAAACATATTTAACGCTAACTAGGCTATACAGAATGGGCAGGGCTTCATCTACTGCATCTCCGCAATGTGGGGAGCTAGACGCAGATTTCTGGCATATGAAATGGAGTTGCAGTCCAATTGCCACGTTTTGGAGAGAGGTGACTGCCTTTCTATTGAATTTGCTGCCAGTCCAGATAGAGTGTACTCCTGAGATTTGTCTGCTTGGACTTATAGGTGAAGATAACTGGGATCAATACATGACAATATTCTTGAGAGAATCACTATTCATGGACCGCAAATGTATTAATCTGAGAGGGTATGACCCCAATACACCAACCATATCCATGTGGAAATTGCAAATCAACCAAATTATACCATATTTAGTGTTGGTGTATAAACATTGTAATAAATCCCAAAAATTTGAGAAAGTCTGGGGCCTCTGGTGCAACTCTCCGCATACACTGTACTCAGCCCCAAGAATGCGTCAGCAGCCCAGGGATCTCTGGAACAATTGGTTTAGTGGAGTCACAAAAATGTTCTGTATAAACCTTTTATAATAGATAAAGCAGATGACTGAATTATATATACGAAATGGACTTTATCTGTGTACACCATGACATGCAATGTGGTTCTAAGTTGTTGCTTTCTTTTGTGTCAATAAAAGAGTTAAAAAAAAAACATTTGGGGTGAGGGCCTGCTGCTGATCTGACCATATAAAACATTAGGAGCGAGGGCCTGCTGCTGAGTAGAGATGGCCCGAACTATCCGACGGCGAACAGTTCCCGGCGAACATAGCTTGTTCGCGTTCGCCTCTGCCGGGCGAACACATGCGATGTTCGGTCCGCCCCCTATACATCATCATTGAGCAAACTTTGACCCTGTACCTCACAGT
This sequence comes from Bufo bufo, assembly GCF_905171765.1. Classification (NCBI taxonomy): domain Eukaryota; kingdom Metazoa; phylum Chordata; class Amphibia; order Anura; family Bufonidae; genus Bufo; species Bufo bufo. The sequence goes on along the minus strand of NC_053393.1, from coordinate 479,933,486 downwards.
CAGCAGACACATTCCAGCCAATCAGCAGCATACCCTCCCTCCCAGACCCTCCCACCTCCTGCACAGCATCCATTTTAGATTCATTCTGAAGCTGCAGTCTTAGTGAGAGGAGGGAGACTGTAACTGCTGCTGATTTAATTGGGAAATCGATAGCTAGGCTAGTGAATTCAGTGTCCACTCCAGTCCTGAAAGACTCATCTGATCTCTGCTGTAAGGACAGCGTCCTGACAGCACCCCAAAAAGCCCTTTTTAGGGCTGCAACATTAGTCTGCTTTTTTTTTTTCCTTTATATACATATTGCAGTTGCCTGGCCTGCCTGTGTGTGAGGAGCTGCAGGCCCACAGACTGTAGTGTGCCCACTGCCAGTGCTCACCCCTGTCATTCCGTGTGGCACAGGACTTTGCTTAAAAAAAGGCCCTTAATTTTTACACTTTAATCTAAGGTTAGTTGCCTGCCAGTGTGTGTCAGGCTGACTTCCACTGACTGTAGTGTGCCCACTGCCAGTGCCCACCACTCATACCGGCTGGCACAGGACTTTGCATAAAAAAGGCATTTAATTTTTACACTTTAGTGTAATTTCAGCTGCTTGCCTGCTGCTAGTGTGTGTCAGGCCGACTTCAACTGACTGTAGTGTGCCCACTGCCAGTGCCCACCCCTGTCATCCCGTGTGGCACAGGACTTTGCTTAAAAAAAAGGCACTTCATTTTTACACTTTAATCTAAGGTTAGTTGCCTGCCAGTGTGTGTCAGGCCGACTTCAACTGACTGTAGTGTGCCCACTGCCAGTGCCCACCCCTGTCATCCCGAGTGGCACAGGACTTTGCTTAAAAAATAGGCACTTAATTTTTACACTTTAATCTAAGGTTAGTTGCCTGCCAGTGTGTGTCAGGCTGACTTCCACTGACTGTAGTGTGCCCACTGCCAGTGCCCACCACTCATACCGGCTGGCACAGGACTTTGCTTAAAAAAGGCATTTAATTTTTTCACTTTAATGTAATTTCAGCTGCTTGCCTGCTGCTAGTGTGTGTCAGGCCGACTTCAACTGACTGTAGTGTGCCCACTGCCAGTGCCCACCCCTGTCATACCGAGTGGCACAGGACTTTGCTTAAAAAATAGGCACTTAATTTTTACACTTTAATCTAAGGTTAGTTGCCTGCCAGTGTGTGTCAGGCTGACTTCCACTGACTGTAGTGTGCCCACTGCCAGTGCCCACCACTCATACCGGCTGGCACAGGACTTTGCTTAAAAAAGGCATTTAATTTTTACACTTTAATGTAATTTCAGCTGCTTGCCTGCTGCTAGTGTGTGTCAGGCCGACTTCAACTGACTGTAGTGTGCCCACTGCCAGTGCCCACCCCTGTCATACCGAGTGGCACAGGACTTTGCTTAAAAAATAGGCACTTAATTTTTACACTTTAATCTAAGGTTAGTTGCCTGCCAGTGTGTGTCAGGCTGACTTCCACTGACTGTAGTGTGCCCACTGCCAGTGCCCACCACTCATACCGGCTGGCACAGGACTTTGCATAAAAAAGGCATTTAATTTTTACACTTTAGTGTAATTTCAGCTGCTTGCCTGCTGCTAGTGTGTGTCAGGCCGACTTCAACTGACTGTAGTGTGCCCACTGCCAGTGCCCACCCCTGTCATACCGAGTGGCACAGGACTTTGCTTAAAAAATAGGCACTTAATTTTTACACTTTAATCTAAGGTTAGTTGCCTGCCAGTGTGTGTCAGGCTGACTTCCACTGACTGTAGTGTGCCCACTGCCAGTGCCCACCACTCATACCGGCTGGCACAGGACTTTGCTTAAAAAAGGCATTTAATTTTTTCACTTTAATGTAATTTCAGCTGCTTGCCTGCTGCTAGTGTGTGTCAGGCCGACTTCAACTGACTGTAGTGTGCCCACTGCCAGTGCCCACCCCTGTCATACCGAGTGGCACAGGACTTTGCTTAAAAAATAGGCACTTAATTTTTACACTTTAATCTAAGGTTAGTTGCCTGCCAGTGTGTGTCAGGCTGACTTCCACTGACTGTAGTGTGCCCACTGCCAGTGCCCACCACTCATACCGGCTGGCACAGGACTTTGCATAAAAAAGGCATTTAATTTTTACACTTTAGTGTAATTTCAGCTGCTTGCCTGCTGCTAGTGTGTGTCAGGCCGACTTCAACTGACTGTAGTGTGCCCACTGCCAGTGCCAACCACTGATACCGGGTGGCACAGTAGCTTGCCGATAAATAAGGCATTTAATTTTTAGACAGTAGTCTAAATTCAGTTGCTTGCCTGCTGCCAGTGTGTGTCAGGCCCGCTTCCACTGACTGTAGTGTGCCCACTGCCAGTGCCAACCACTGATACCGGGTGGCACAGTAGCTTGCCGATAAATAAGGCATTTAATTTTTAGACAGTAGTCTAAATTCAGTTGCTTGCCTGCTGCCAGTGTGTGTCAGGCCCTCTTCCACTGACTGTAGTGTGCCCACTGCCAGTGCCAACCACTCATACCGGGTGGCACAGTAGCTTGCCGATAAATAAGGCATTTAATTTTTACACTTTAGTGTAATTTCAGTTGCTTGCCTGCTGCCAGTGTGTGTCAGGCCCGCTTCCACTGACTGTAGTGTGCCCACTGCCAGTGCCAACCACTGATACCGGGTGGCACAGTAGCTTGCCGATAAATAAGGCATTTAATTTTTAGACAGTAGTCTAAATTCAGTTGCTTGCCTGCTGCCAGTCAGTGTGTCAGGCCCTCTTCCACTGACTGTAGTGTGCCCACTGCCAGTGCCAACCACTCATACCGGGTGGCACAGTAGCTTGCCGATAAATAAGGCATTTAATTTTTACACTTTAGTGTAATTTCAGTTGCTTGCCTGCTGCCAGTGTGTATCAGGCCCGCTTCTACTGACTGTAGTGTGCCCACTGCCAGTGCCAACCACTGATACCGGGTGGCACAGTAGCTTGCCGATAAATAAGGCATTTAATTTTTACACTTTAGTGTAATTTCAGTTGCTTGCCTGCTGCCAGTGTGTGTCAGGCCCGCTTCCACTGACTGTAGTGTGCCCACTGCCAGTGCCAACCACTGATACCGGGTGGCACAGTAGCTTGCCGATAAATAAGGCATTTAATTTTTAGACAGTAGTCTAAATTCAGTTGCTTGCCTGCTGCCAGTCAGTGTGTCAGGCCCTCTTCCACTGACTGTAGTGTGCCCACTGCCAGTGCCAACCACTCATACCGGGTGGCACAGTAGCTTGCCGATAAATAAGGCATTTAATTTTTACACTTTAGTGTAATTTCAGTTGCTTGCCTGCTGCCAGTGTGTGTCAGGCCCGCTTCTACTGACTGTAGTGTGCCCACTGCCAGTGCCAACCACTGATACCGGGTGGCACAGTAGCTTGCCGATAAATAAGGCATTTAATTTTTAGACAGTAGTCTAAATTCAGTTGCTTGCCTGCTGCCAGTGTGTGTCAGGCCCGCTTCCACTGACTGTAGTGTGCCCAATGCCAGTGCCAACCACTGATACCGGGTGGCACAGTAGCTTGTCGATAAATAAGGCATTTAATTTTTACACTTTAGTGTAATTTCAGTTGCTTGCCTGCTGCCAGTGTGTGTCAGGCCCGCTTCCACTGACTGTAGTGTGCCCACTGCCAGTGCCAACCACTGATACCGGGTGGCACAGTAGCTTGCCGATAAATAAGGCATTTAATTTTTAGACAGTAGTCTAAATTCAGTTGCTTGCCTGCTGCCAGTGTGTGTCAGGCCCTCTTCCACTGACTGTAGTGTGCCCACTGCCAGTGCCAACCATTCATACCGGGTGGCACAGTAGCTTGCCGATAAATAAGGCATTTAATTTTTACACTTTAGTGTAATTTCAGTTGCTTGCCTGCTGCCAGTGTGTGTCAGGCCCTCTTCCACTGACTGTAGTGTGCCCACTGCCAGTGCCAACCACTGATACCGGGTGGCACAGTAGCTTGCCGATAAATAAGGCATTTAATTTTTAGACAGTAGTCTAAATTCAGTTGCTTGCCTGCTGCCAGTGTGTGTCAGGCCCACTTCCACAGACTGTAGTGTGCCCACTGCCAGTGCCAACCACTCATACCGGGTGGCACAGTACCTAGCACGCGTAGTACCACTTATCTAAAAAAAAAATGACAGGCAGAGGCAGGCCACCCCGCAGGGGCCGTCGTGGTCGTGGTGCTGTGATTTCCACTGTCCCTGGAATAATGCCCAGTTTTCAGAGGCCACGTACCCTGAACCCGAAAAATTCAGAGGACGTAGTTGACTGGCTTAGACAGGACACCCAATCTTCAACAGCTTCCGCTAAGAACCTTGACGCACCATCCTCCTCCAACTCAGCTTCGGTCACCTGCTCTCAAGTTACCACGCACCCGCCCGTCGCCACTACCACCACAGCCACCACAGCCGCTTCACTTGATCCGTCAGAGGAGTTATTTACACATCAGTTGGATGCAATTAGTGATGCGCAACCATTATTGCCAGATGATGTAGATTACGGGGATATGTCTCAGTCAGGCAGGATTACACACATGGACGTACAGTGTGATGATGATGATGTTGTACCCGCTGCTGCTTCCTTTGCTGAGGTGTCAGATACAAGTGAAGCGGTTGATGATGACGATGTGTCCACGGATGCCACGTGGGTGCCTGCTCGAAGAGAAGAAGAGGGGGAAAGTTCTGAAGGGGAGACAGAGAGAATGAGGAGACGAGTTGGAAGCAGGGGGAGGTCGTCGCAAGGAGTTAGTGGCACAGTCAGACAGCATGTATCGGCACCTGGGGTCAGCCAGACAGCACGCCAGTCAACGCATGCTGTTGCCACCACTAGAATGCCGTCATTGCAAAGCTCAGCAGTGTGGCATTTTTTTTGTGTGTCTGCCTCTGATAAAAGCAATGCCATTTGCAACCTGTGCCAAAAGAAACTGAGTCGTGGGAAGTCCAACACCCACCTTGGTACAACTGCTTTGCGAAGGCACATGATCTCACATCACAAACGCCTATGGGATCAACACATGAGTACAAGCAGCACACAAACTCAAAGCCACCATGCTCCTCCTGGTCCTGCATCTTCAGCCACGTCAACCACTGCTGTCCTCCCTGCCCCCTCTCAACCACCCGCCACTCCATCTCTCACCTTCAGCAGTTCCTGCTCATCTGCCCACAGTCAGGTGTCTGTCAAGGACATGTTTGAGCATAAGAAGCCAATGTCACAAAGTCACCCCCTTGCCCGGCGACTGACAGCTGGCTTGACGGAACTCTTAGCCCGCCAGCTTTTACCATACCAGCTGGTAGAGTCTGAGGCCTTCAAAAAATTTGTCGCTATTGGGACACCACAGTGGAAGGTACCCGGACGAAATTTTTTTTCAAAAAAGGCAATCCCAAACCTCTACCATGTCATTGAAAAGGAAGTCATGGCATCTCTGGCATACAGTGTTGGGGCAAGGGTCCATCTGACCACTGATACCTGGTCTGCAAAGCACGGTCAGGGCAGGTATATCACGTATACTGCGCATTGGGTCAACCTGCTGACGGCTGACAAGCATGGAATGCGTGGCTCTGCAGCGGAGTTGGTGACACCACCACGACTTGCAGGCAGACCTACTGCCACCTCCTCTACTCCTACTCCATCCTCTTTAATTTCCTCCTCGGCTGAGTCCTCTTCTGCTGCGGCGTCTGGCTGCACATCAACTGATTCCCCCCAGCTCCCCAGGGGCTATTCCACATCCCGGATACGACAGTGTAACGCTATCTTGGGGTTGACTTGCCTGAAAGCAGAGAGCCACACAGGACCAGCACTCCTGTCCGCCCTGAACGCACAGGTGGATCAGTGGCTGACCCCGCACCAACTGGAGATCGGCAAAGTGGTGTGTGACAATGGAAGCAATCTGTTGGCGGCATTAAATTTGGGCAAGTTGTCACATGTGCCGTGCATGGCACATGTGTTGAATCTCATCGTACAACGTTTTGTGTCTAAGTACCCAGGCTTACAGGACGTCCTCAAGCAGGCCAGGAAGGTGTGTGGCCATTTCAGGCGTTCCTACACGGCCATGGCGCACTTTTCCGATATTCAGCGGCGAAACAACATGCCAGTGAGGCGCTTGATATGCGACAGCCCGACACGTTGGAATTCAACACTCCTAATGTTCGACCGCCTGCTCCAACAAGAAAAAGCCGTCAACGAGTATTTGTATGACCGGGGTGCTAGGACAGCCTCTGCGGAGCTGGGAATCTTTTTGCCACGTTACTGGACACTCATGCGCAATGCCTGTAGGCTTATGCGTCCTTTTGAGGAGGTGACAAACCTAGTCAGTCGCACCGAAGCCACCATCAGCGACCTCATCCCATTTGTTTTCTTCCTGGAGCGTGCCCTGCGAAGAGTTCTGGATCAGGCTGTAGATGAGCGTGAAGAGGAAGAGGAAGAGTTGTGGTCACCATCACCACCAGAAACAGCCTTGTCATCATCGCTTGCCGGACCTGCAGCAACGCTGGAAGAGGAGTATGAGGAAGAGGAGTCAGAGGAGGAATGTGGCGGCTTTGAGGAGGAGGAAGACCAACCACAGCAGGCACCCCAGGGTGCTCGTTGTTGTCACCTATCTGGGACCCATGGTGTTGTACGTGGCTGGGGGGAAGAACAGACCGTCAATGACATCAGTGAGGACGAGGAACGGGAAATGAGAAGCTCTGCATCCAACCTTGTTCAAATGGGGTCTTTCATGCTGTCATGTCTGTTGAGGGACCCACGTATAAAAAGGATAAAGGAGAACGATCTGTACTGGGTGACCACGCTACTAGACCCCCGGTATAAGCAGAAAGTGGCAGAAATGTTACAAAATTACCGAAAGTCGGAAAGGATGCAGCAGTTCAAAACCAAACTAAAAAATATGCTTTACACAGCTTATAAGGGAGATGTCACAGCACAACGGGAATCTAACAGGGGAAGAGGTGAGTGTAATCCTCCTCCTACCACGGCGGCAAGGACTGGACGATTTACAGATGTGTTGTTGATGGAGGACATGCGGAGCTTTTTCAGTCCTACTCATCGCCACAGCCCTTCGGGATCCAGCCTTAGAGAACGACTCGACCGACAGGTAGCAGACTACCTCGCCTTAACAGCAGATATCGACACTCTGAGGAGCAATGAACCCCTTCACTACTGGGTGTGCAGGCTTGACCTGTGGCCTGAGCTATCCCAGTTTGCGATAGAACTTCTGGCCTGCCCTGCTTCAAGTGTCCTGTCAGAAAGGAGCTTCAGTGCAGCAGGAGGCATTGTCACTGACAAGAGAAGTCGCCTCGGTCAAAAAAGTGTTGATTACCTCACCTTCATAAAGATGAATGAGGCATGGATCCTGAAGGGACTGACAGTGGGGGATACGTTTGACTAACAAAAGGCCTGATTACATGCCTTGGCCTCAAAATGGTCCCCACGCTGCTGTATTTAATGTCTGCATACCGGATGACTTTCGTGAATTCTCCACCACCAACTAGGGTTCAAGCCGTAATGTTTTAGTCACTTTTCTGCCTGGAAAACATAAATTTTTCCGGCCGCTGCTACAATAGCGTCTGCAACAGTGCCATTATTTTTCAGGCATGTGTACATGCCTAATTTTTCTGTCCTATGGTGCAGCACTGTGGCTGCAAAAACAAACCAAAAAAAAAAGGCACATACAAGTGTCAATTCCCCTTCGTGATCGTTACCTTGTTGTGGTGAAGGGGCTTGCGTATCACAATGAAGCAATCATCATCACCTCTATAAAAGTGTGTTGGCAATGTTGCCACACCCCAGATGATAAGGCCGTTGCTTCATTATGGTCAGACCAAAAGCGATCGGGTGGCCACGCTACTAGACCCCCGGTATAAGCAGAAAGTGGCAGAAATGTTACCAAATTACCAAAAGTCGGAAAGGATGCAGCAGTTCAAAACCAAACTAAAAAATATGCTTTACACAGCTTATAAGGGGGATGTCAATGGGGGATTCGACAATGGTTAATCAATTCGACCGGATAGGGTCCGTAACAGGGATTAAACTGATAGCAATAGTACTAGTTAAGACACCACTCATATAGGGTGTCACAGCACATTGCTCTGTGCACGCGCAGTGCCCCAATTTGGGAGTAAGAGGACCGACCAAGCTGCTTTTTCCATCTCCCGGTTCCTGAAATCAATTCAGTTTAGTGTATGAGAGTTTGGTCTGTCACTGTGAAGGCAGTCGAAGGTACCCGGCCTAAATTTTTTTTCATAAAAGGCAATTCCTGATATGGGACGTAACAGGGATTAAACTGATGAGAATAATACTACAGAAAATACCACTCATATCGTTGGAGGGAGCCAGCGTTTTTTTAACCATCTCCCCGTTCAAAAAATCTATTTAATAAATGGCCCCCAGATTGGGGATGTTAGAGGGATTAAACTGATGAGAATAGTACTACAGAAAATACCACTCATATCGGGTGTGACAGTAAATTGCACGGCGCAGATGCAGTCACCGTGGTTTAAAACAGAGTGGAGGGAGCCAGCGTTTTTTTAACCATCTCCCCGTTCGAAAAATCTATTCAATAAATGGCACCCAGATTGGGGACGTTAGAGGGATTAAACTGATGAGAATAGTACTACAGAAAATACCACTCATATCGGGTGTGACAGTAAATTGCACGGCGCAGACGCAGTCACCGTGGTTTAAAACAGAGTGGAGGGAGCCAGGTTTTTTTTAACCATCTCCCCGTTCGAAAAATCTATTCAATAAATGGCACCCAGATTGGGGACGTTAGAGGGATTAAACTGATGAGAATAGTACTACAGAAAATACCACTCATATCGGGTGTGACAGTAAATTGCACGGCGCAGACGCAGTCACCGTGGATTAAAACAGAGTGGAGGGAGCCAGCGTTTTTTTAACCATCTCCCCGTCCGAAAAATCTGTTTAATAAATGGCCCCCAGATTGGGGAGTCGGGGACGTTAGAGGGATTAAACTGATGAGAATAGTACTACAGAAAATACCTCTCATATCGGGTGTGACAGTAAATTGCACGGCGCAGACGCAGTCACCGTGGATAAAAACAAAGGGGAGGGAGCCAGCGTTTTTTTAACCATCTCCCCGTTCGAAAAATCAATTCAATTGACCTTTCGGGGACCCTTGGTGTTGTACGTGGCTGGGTGGAGGAAGAAACCTTCAATGACATCACCGGGACGTGGCTAGCTTGGTATCCAACCTTGTGCAAATGGGGAGTTTGCGGTTGTGCAAATGAACTGTTTGCGGTGCATTAAAAGGGGAGTTTGGTCTGTCAATGTCTGTGATGCGGGCGTAACCCTTACACTACCTGATCGATACAACATCATACCTGATCGTATACACACACTGGATGTTTTAAAGCACGTTATTCCAAACAATTTAGGAATGTTAGTTGATTTATGCCCTTTATGGATTAAAACCCGACTCTGCGTCCACTACGTAATTTTCCATGGGAGTTTTGCCATAGATCCCCCTCCGGCATGCCACAGTCCAGGTGTTAGACCCCTTGAAACAACTTTCTCATCACTATTGTGGCCAGAAAGAGTCCCTGTGGGTTTTAAAATTCGCCTGTCTATTGAAGTCTATGGCGGTTCGCCCGGTTCGCCAGTTCGCGAACATTTGCGGAAGTTCGCGTTCGCTGTTCGCGAACTGAAAATTTTATGTTCGCGACATCACTACTGCTGAGCTGATCCTCTAAAACATTAGGAGCGAGGGCAGCCTAATAAGAATGTTGATTTGATGGAGGAGGAGGAGGAGGAGGAAAGGAAGATTGAACCATATACCCTTTTCTGTGGTGGAAGGGGTGCATGGGAATACAGTGTATTCAATACACCATAAAAGCCACATTTAAAGTGCCTTTATGTTCAGCTGCTTTCCTCTGGTGGAGTAGAGAAGTCTGGGGCAATCTAGGCCTTGTTCAATTTGATAAGAGGCAATCTGTCAGAATTTTTAGTTGACAGGCGGATGCGCTTATCAGTTATTATGCCCCCAGTAGGGCTAAATACCCGCTCTGACAAAACACTGGCGGCAGGGCAGGCCAGCATCTCCAATGTGTAGAGCGCCAGTTCGTGCCACGTGTCAAGCTTGGACACCTAATTGTTGTAAGGCACAGAGGGATCACTGAGGATGCTGACACAGTCTGCTAAGTACTCCTTCAACATCTTCCAAAACGTTTCCCTCCTTGTGACACTAGGGCGCGCATCAGGGTGAGGGTGCTGGCGGGGTGTCATGAAACTGTCCCAGGCCTTGGAGAGTGTTGCCCTGCCTCTGTTGGAACTGCTGTGTGTTCCCCTCGTCTTCCCTCCTCGGTTGGCCAAGGAACTACGTACTCTGCTGCCAGCGTTGTCAGATGGAAATGTTTGTAGCAATTTTTCCACAAGGACCTTGTGGTATTTCCACCTCTTCCACATGCAAAGGGTCCGCCTTCATTGTGAGCAGCGAGTGTTTCAGTAGACACAGAAGTGGGTTGGTTATGCTGATAATAACGGCATCGCCGCTCACCATCTGTGTTGATTCCTCAAAGTTGCATAAAACCTCACAGAGGTCAGACATCCATGCCCACTCGTCGCTTGTGAAGAGCGGAAGCTGACTGGAAAGGCGGCGACTATGTTGCAGCTGGTATTTCACTACTGCCCTCTGCTGCTCAAAAAGCCTGGCCGGCATATGGAATGTGGAGTTCCAGCACATGCTCACGTCGCACAACAGTCAGTGAGCTGGCAATTGCAAGCGCTGCTGCAACGTTGCCAGACCGGTGGCAGCTGTAGATGACTTTCGGAAATGGGCACACACGTGGCATACCTTCACCAGTAGCTCAGGCAAATTGGGGAAGGTTTTGAGAAACCGCTGAACCACTAAGTTTAACACGTGGGCTAGGCATGGTATGTGTGTGAGCTTGCCGAGCTCCAAAGCCGCCACCAAGTTACAGCCATTATCATACACAACCATGCCTGGTTGTAGGTTTAGTGTCGAGAGCCACAGCTCAGTCTGGTCCCTTATACCCTGCCCCAACTCTGCGGCAGTGTGCTGTTTGTCACCTAACCAAATTCGTTTCAGCACGGCCTGTTGCCACTTCCCCACTTCAGTGCTACACTGCTCCCAGCTACTGACTGATGGCTGACTGATGCTGCAAGATGAGAATTCAGAGGTAGAAGTGGAGGAGGAGAAGGGGGGGTTGCAGCCACTAATGTAGGTGGTGGCGGAAATCCTGATGGAAGTAGGGCCTGCAATCCTTGGAGTCGGTAGCACCTGTGCCATCCTAGGGTACGGCTCGCTCCCGGCCTCCACAACTTTCACCCAGTGTGCCGTCAGGGAAATTTAGCATCCCTGGCCAAAAGCACTTGTCCATGTGTTGGTCGTTAAATGGAGCTTTCCAATAACTGCGTTGGTCAGGGCCCAGGTGATGTTACGGGACACATGCTGGTGTAAGGCGGGGACGGCACACCTGGAAAAATAGTGGCGGCGGGCGACTGAGTAACGAGGGACCGCCGCCATCAGGCGGCAGAAAGCCTCAGTGTCCACAAGCCTAAATGGCAACATTTCCAGGGCCAGCAATTTGGAAAGGTGCGCATTTAGTGCTATGGCCTGTGAGTGGTATTTGCACTTTCATTCAAAGGCATAGGCTATGGACATCTGTACGCTATGCTGGGACACAGAAGTGGATGTGCTAGCTGATGGTGCTTGCGAAGGTCCAGGTGCAGGGCGGGAGACATCCGGGCCTGCGTCTTGGACAGGGGATTGGCCAGCACATAACACATGAGAAGAGGAGGCAGTGGTGTGACCCGCAGACACCGATTGTGGACCCAGGCGTTCGGCCCACCTATTAGGGTGCTTTGATGCCATGTGGCAGATCATGCTGGTGGTGAGGTTGCTAGTGTTCACGCCCCTGCTCATTTTGGTACGGCACAGGTTGCAAATGCCAATTCTTTTAACGTCCACACTTTCCTCAAAAAAGCGCCATACAAACAAGAATATATAGCAATATAGCGAATATTCGTAAAATACAAATATAGACTGCAATTAAGCTAATATAGTGCTATAGTATTTTTTTATTATAGTATAAATTTTTTCCAAATCTGAAGTTCAGAAAAGAAATAAAAAATTTGACTATAAAAAAAAGATTATATCGCTATATTAGCTAAATTACAGTCTATGGGCCAGATATATCATTAGGCTAAGTCACTTTTGTGGAGTCAAATAGTCGCAAAAAAATGCGCAATTCAAAATTTTGCGACTTTTTTGCGACTTTTTGAAGGCAAGCGCAAAGCACTCCAGTTTTGAGTAAATGGGCGTTTTGGCTTATGCAAATGATTGGCTAGACAAATTTACTATTGCGACTTTTTGAAAAAGTCGCAAAAAAGTCGCAAAAAAAAGCGCAAAACCACTCCACTACATACCATGCTTGGGTTTGGACAAATTGTCCATTAACATTGCTAGGATCCTGAACTGAAGACTTCTTATTTGACATTCAGATTACCTTTGAAAGTTTAGCTGATGAAATCGATGAAATGTGAAAAGTTTTAAAATGGATTCGAGATTGAACTTTGGCTTTTTGACAAAAAACGGTGCATTTAAGACTTTTACAATTGTTACCTTTTACAATAGAATTTATGGTTTTGGGATGGGATTGGAAAAAAGTCGCGTGCATAAATTAAACAAACTAAATACCAAAACAATTAGTTATTTTAAATCATAAACACAGTATTGGCCCAAATGAACACATGTAAAAGTTGGTGGCAATGTAACCTGCCAAGGCTGCACCACCACCAACCCAAACTTACATACAGTGTCCTGAAAAAAACAGCACATGGAGCAGGGGAATAGTATTCACACTGTGGGACGTGGCAGATGGGGTTTCTGGTGGCGAATCGTGAGAACCCCGTTAAAATTTATAGCAAATGAAAACTACATGCAACTTCGGAAACCCAAAATTTACACTAACATTCCTTAATAATAAAATTCACCATTGATATCAAAGGGTTTGTCTCATCATAGACACAACCTTCACACAGACCACTGTCACACAAAAAAAAAAACCCTTTAGGAGAACAGAATGAAAAGCAGGAAGTATTGGGCATGTGCTTGTCAATTTAATTGTTGCCACAGGGGCTTGAAAAAATAGCAGTACACTTTGAAGGCAAAATCCATGGTCATAATAATAATACATGAGAGCAGACGGCCATGTGACGAGCTATATGGAACAGATCTCCTAGCACCCCAACCGGGTACCTGCGTTGATAGATGCTCCTAGTGCTTCCCGAGGACTCCGAGCACTCCACTTGACCGTATCACATCCAAGATAAACCGTCCATGAACGGCCCATATGTCCATCTGCAACATACATTGTGTACACGGTAGCACACAGAATCATAGACGCATTTAATGCAGTGCACATCTGCATGCCCACCAGACTAATGTCCAGCACTCATCTGTTCTTATGAGCGCTGAATAATAGTCTTGTGGGTGGCCCAATGTTCACAGCATCATAGCACTCTAACATGCTATGTGCTAGCAAACGCACAATGTATGTTGTTCCAGGACAAAGGTGCCGCTGACGGACCATATCTCTCGGAGGGCACATGGTCGAGGACATGAGCCTGGACTCAGTTTGCTACTACAAACGTGATGGTCTCTCTCCTCAGTCTGCTGTAGAGGGGTGGTGTCTTAACCTCCACCTGCCTTGAGAGACAAAGATGGGGCACCCCAAAGGGGTAATGTGAGTGACATGACTGCAATGAGTAATTCAGTATGTATTGATGGAACTGCTCCTAGCTGTTCAGTGGGCCTCTGGCAGCTCTCTGCCCATGCCTATCTGCTCCGTCAGCTTTGGGCCCATGCATGTTGCTAATACCGGCACTGCCTGATGTTAGTGGCACTGGCTAAAGTTTGGCCTTGCCTTTACACCTTGGTCCAGATTGGACTAAACTAGTGTAAAGTACAGCTGGCTTAGTTGACCATAACAAGCATTCAGATTACTCTTTTTGTTGATCCCTGCTCCTTTAGAAAATGAAAGGTGAAATTTGTTTGGTTGCAATGGGCTACTAAGCCAGTTCAACAATCCAACAGTGTGATAAATCTCCACCCTTATGTTTTCAATAATACTTTTTTCACACATGGAATACCAAAAAAGGCAGTATTCATAATGGGGAAAATAAAACCATTACTTTGGAAACGCAGTTATTGACTCGATATGGGATACGGCCATGCACGAAGGTACCTTGCAAACTCGATTTCATCCAGCATTCAGTCTTCGTGGCAGCACCCACCCAGACCTCGTTATTGAGGGTAACATAGCGGTATAATAACTACAGATCCAGGTTACCCATCCCATTTTTAAAATGTGTAAAAACAAAGTTTTACAATTAGGCCTGTGTTCTGCTAGTGATGCAATAATAGAAAAGGGTATCTTCCATCCCCAGCAAAAATTGGAAGAAAACTGTTAGGCCCTGACTGGGGATGTACATCTGGGCAGAAGTTGAAAGTCTGTGTTTCGGAGGGCGGCCAATTTGTTCTAAAATTTGGCTATGGACTTGCAATTCGATGGGACATTAAAAGTTAATATTAAAAATATTTGACTGTGGAATGTGGTGATGTTTGGAATTACGCCTCATGCACACGACCGTAGGGTGTGTCCGCATCTTATGCTGCATTTTGGAGCCTCAAATGTGTACTCCGTGTGCTGTCTCCATTTGTGGCTCTGTTTTGGGGCCCCCTTTTATGTTTTTGGTTAAAAAAACAAAAACAGGTCTACACTTTGCTGTAATAAATTGGCATTTAAATTGCATTCGCATGTGCCAATAGGCAAATGGGCACAGGAAACACGGGTGGATTATGTTTTGGGAGAATCCGTGGCTTGCTAAACAACAAATTCAACTTGGTTGTGTGCATGAGACCTAACACTATGATTGTCAAAAAACATTGCCCATTCATTAAACCAAACCATGTTTGGGAAAAAGTACGGGATTTGTTTTGTTAGTGTCAAGAGTGTTTTTCCAAACTCCAAATACACATTTGCCTTAAAGACCAAATAACTTCCTAACAAAAAATTACTTCGGATGTGTGATTCAAGCAGAATTTTCCTTAAACAAATAAGCACTGTTTGGAATTTAAAAAGGACAACCAACATATGATCGATAGTCTAAAAAAAAAAGTTTAATAAATGGAAAACAAAAAGCCATTCATATTTTGGACAAATTAGAACTTCAATCAATTAACATTATTTTTCACAGGTGGTCTGCCAATCAAACTGTTAAAGCTTCGAAATGTCAACAGGTTGAGCTTCCAAATGTAACTTTAATGGCTTGGGTCTCCCTCTAAAATTTAAGGATACTTTTTGGGGCAACCCAAAAAAATTAAACTTGGATTACTACATCTCTAATGTTGAAAGCTTGCTCTGGGGCAAAGTTTTTAGACAAACCACACTTTTAAAAAATGCCAAAAAAATTGCTAACAGCAAGGAGGGTGGTTGCTTGCTGTTAGCCGCTGCATCCTCCTTTCATTTTAAATTCACCTCATCCTGACGATTGACAGGGCCAACAAGCATTCTCCTCCAGGGGCTACCACAGTATGCGTTTCAAATAATGCGGCAGCGCTGTACCGGTAGTCAGTCGGCGCATGCGCACAGATAGGAGGATGCTTGGTCGGCCACTCATTCCTCAGTGCGCCTGGCCCAGGTGTAGATGTGACGTCATCCTGGGAGGTGCATTAAGGAAGGAGCGTCAGAGCAAGCTTCCTCCTCAGAGTGCGCCGACTGAAGACCGGTACAGCACTGGCCCAATATTTGGAACACAGACAGGGCCAGCCGGAGGAGGAGAGCACTCGCTGGCCCACTCAATTAACATGAGGAGGTTGTGTTTGTTGGGAAGGAGGATGTGGCGGATAACAGCTTTCAACCACCCTATTTGCCGGTAGCGATCTAATTTACATTTTCTTAAAAGTGTGTTTTTTTTTAAAAACGCCACTCTAAACAAGGTAAGAATACTTCCTATAGGTGTAAAAAATGCCCAATTATGGCTTAAATCAAGCGAAAAAGAAAAATTACTTTGAAAGGGGCACTGAAGCCCTTTAAACGTGTAAAAATGCTTAAAGAGGACCTTTCACCTGTATAAACGAGGTTAACTGAGTATTCTGCCATATAGAGCGGCGCCCGGGGATCTCACTGCACTTACTATTATCCCCGTGCGCCGCTCCGTTCTCCCGTTATAGGCTCCGGTACCTTTGCTTTGTAATTTATAGTAGGCGGGTCTTCTCTTGTCCTGTGGGCGTCTCCTTCTCCTAGGCTGCTGCGCTGGCCAATCGCAGCGCACAGCTCCCAGCCTGGGAGGTTTTTTGCTCCCAGGCTGTGAGCTGTGCGCTGAGATTGGCCAGCGCAGCAGCCTAGGAGAAGGAGACGCCCACAGGACAAGAGAAGACCCGCCTACTATAACTTACAAAGCAAAGGTACCGGAGCCTATAACGGGAGAACGGAGCGGCGCACGGGGATAATAGTAAGTGCAGTGAGATCCACGGGTGCCGCTCTATATGGCAGCATACTCAGTTAACATCGTTTATACAGGTGAAAGGTCCGATTTAAACATTACAGGAACATTTTTTAAGGGCTGAATAAAATGCATTTTTGCTCTAATTGAACAACGTGTTTTTTAACATCATCTATGGCCTCCATTAGAGATTTATATTGGTTCTGGCAAAGTTGAGTTAGCTTCCGAAATTCACATTCAATTTTTTCCTCTAACGTTGCAATGATGGGTGCCAAGTGACATTCAGGGGTAACTTCCAATGCATTCTCCAATTCAACTGGTTCCAAATTTAAAGTGATGATATCTTCTGGTTGATATTCTTCTTCCTATTTGGGGATGAAATTTCTCCAAAAAATTAATATTCACTTAGTATTATATATGTCACAATATTTTTAAATGAACAATAGATATCACTTAACCTGTAATTGTTCCTCTGCTGGCTTTGGATTCACCTTTTTTTTTTTCTTTGAAACTTTAACAATGTTTTCGCCACTTTTCCCATCTGTACAAACAAAAATAGTATTATTTTAAATTTAAGATTGGACTGTAAATATTTTGTAAAAAATTCAAAAATGTCCTTAAATGAGACCCAAAAACTATCAAAGATTTGACCGATGGTTTCCCAAAAAACGTGATCTTAAATTATATTACACACAAATATTGGTTCGAGATTGAATTTAGGTAAAGTATAATGTCAATCAAAATTACCAAGAGCAATGGACTTTCTGATTGATCCCAACATAGTACGCTGTCTAACTTTCAAATCAGAGTAGCGTTTTAGAATTTGTCTTCTGGTATGTTTAGTGCCATATTCGGAATAGAGAAGGCTTGAAAGTTCCAGTAGTATTCGACATTTTTTTTCGTGAACTTCTCCACGACACGCTTCCTCATAACCCATTTCATCCATATATTTCACAATAGTAACTAGTTCCTTTCTGGAAAAAGGGGCAGCTCTTTTCTTTTTATTTTTTCCTATAGGAATTGAAGAAATTTTTTAGAACCACTGTAATTTCAAAAACATAAAATAAACGTCTAAAACCCAGATTTAAAAAATACTTACTGCTTGAAGCCATTTGGCCTGAAAAGGTTTGCTCAAAGACGGTGCCCTTTTTGGTAGGAATCAATGTGACTTTAATCTGAAATACAAAAATGAAGTCAAATTTTAAAAATAGAGCTAACATTAATGTTGGCCTAATCATTTTTCAGTCTCGTTGCCAAACAATGACCTTTCACACTTGCATTAAGGCCTCATGAACACGACCGTTTTTTTAGGCGGTGCACAAAACGGATTTACGTTGATCCGTGATCTCTGACCATTTTTTCACCCATGGTGGTTCCTTGATTTTTGGAGGAGCCACGGACAAAAGCCAAAAGCCGTTTTGGGGTCCGCGGGGGCGTGCAGATGCAAACGGATCCGTCCTGACTTACAATGCAAGTCAATGTTGACGGATCCATTTGTCGCTGACACAATATGGCCCATTTTCAAATGGATCCGGCCCCCATTGACTTTTCAAAAAAAGGCAGGAGTTAATATACCAGAGGATCAGAGTTTTCACCAAAGCAATGGTATATTTTTACTTGAAGCGTCCACTTCCCCATGGGAACGCCTCTGTGTTTGAATATACTGTTGGTTCAGAGTTTTCCAAAAATGCAAAAACAAAACAGGTTAGGCAGACGGATCCACTTGGAATGGATACAAGCGTATGCATATTTGAGCGGATCCGTCTGTATAGACATCAGATGGATCCGCTCCTAACGCAAGTGTGAAAGTAGTATGTTCTGATCCGTTTGGCCCTTTAAGTGGAGGGCCGGGCAAACGCTAAATGAACATTTTAATTGTGCATCTCCATAGTGTAATGGAGACAGTTTGGAGGCACCCAGATGCACTGAGAGTGACTTCTTATCCCTTTCGAATGCCTTTGTGATTTATTTCTAATTTTTGGTCCACTAGTGATAGTCCAGTGAACTAATTTCCCTGTTCTTTTCGAAACGCCAGTGTGCAAGTAGCCTAAACTGACAGAATAACTGTTGGCCGGCATACAGTTACATCACAGTGGCTCAATATTGGCAAAGATCTGTTCAGGCATATCCCCTTGCATTCAGAATAGAAAGTAATCTGTTCAGAATGCGCAAGGATGTCTTCAGTTCTGTATATCTGTCTGTTTTGGGAATTCTTAATCTTATAGAATGCCACCTTGTTTAGCTATGTTGGGAAAAACGGAAGACTTGCATGAATGGGTGTTTTGTTCCCCCCCCCCCCCCCAAAAAAAAAAAAGTAGTATTGCATGATCTGGACTCTAAATCACAACTGCAACACATTTTCCAGTAGAGCATGTCCATGACCAGACCCGTGAAATAGTTGCAAACCAATACAAATCAAAACAGATCTGTCTGTCCGCATGACATGCGGAGTGATGGATCGGTTCATGCAATGCATTTGCACGA
Source organism: Bufo bufo (assembly GCF_905171765.1). Taxonomy (NCBI): domain Eukaryota; kingdom Metazoa; phylum Chordata; class Amphibia; order Anura; family Bufonidae; genus Bufo; species Bufo bufo. The sequence continues at coordinate 479,914,524 of NC_053393.1, read as the reverse complement.
CCGATCCACAGCCAATTGTGTGGAATAACTATAAACTGTCACATCTAGATTGGCTGATCCGATGTCCACTTTCCAAGTCTGCATTTATATACTTGCCTAACCTTCCACAAGTGTGACATTAACCTAAGCTGTGGGAATGCTCTCAACTTTAAACAGGAGACAGATGTTATACTCCCTTAAATCTAATCTAGGTGTAAAATGGCTTAATGTTCAAAGCCATCTCCCCATGTTGACCACACAACAACCTGCACCTTTAATATTGTGTTTCAATAGCAGCTTCTCTTTGAACAGGTACTTTGGACAGTGTTCAATACATTCAAACCTCTCACATGTTAGGCAACTTACCAGCAACAACCTCTCTTCTGCTTTGCCTCTGGGCTGTGTCTTTGCTGCGTCATTCAAGGAACTCCCAGTGCAACGTAGCAATATTAAGGCTTCTGATTGGTTCTGGGCGTTTTTTTTTTTAAAAAGTCGCACGATGTATCAAAAAGTCGCCCGGATCAAAAAAAAGTCGCACGGAAGGTATAAAAAAGTGCGACTTTTTAAACGCAAGGATAAGGACAGAAGAATTCAAATGAAAACAGATCACATCATCACTGAAGCCAGTTTCCAGTACTTATTGTTGTGACAAGCTCGGTCAAACTGGTCAATGAATAAGGTTACTTGAAAAACCTATCTCTAAAGTCAACAGAAACAGATGTTTGGCTTGCATTTTAAGATGCAACATGTACATTAAACATTGGGTTACAAAAGGTGAAGCAGCAGTGTCCAAAGCAACAATTTATTAATTGAAAGGGACAATGAAAGGACCTCGAATCAAATTTAGGTATATATCTGACAGTACAGGTCTTTGAAAGTGTATTAGAATCCTCAAATTCCCCCCCCCCCCTTCACCTTAGACATACAGGAAATTGAAGTTTGTTAACCAGACAGAATTGTCTACATTCTGCCCAAAGGGGCAGCGTCCCACCTCAACTTGCGCTGTGGCCGGCGCTTGGGCATTAAGCAGAGGCTGCATTGGCCTCTAAGATGCAGACTGTGTGCAGGCGCAATGTGATCCCGGCCAGTGAGGGTGCCTGGCGCATGTGCTGAAGATAAGCTGGAGGCCGATGCACATACGATTGTATTGGGCATGCACCAGATCTTGTGTCGGGGACAGTAGTAGCCGGCCCGCAAAGTGAATATTGATGAGCTGGGCGACGCTTCAAAACGGCAGATGGGGGCGCCTGCCTGGGCGCAAATTGAGATGAAACGCCGTCCTTTGTGCAGCTTTGAGACGATTCAAACAGGTTTCAAAACTTCAGTTTACTGTATTTAGAAGGTGGACAGGGGGGATACTTCGGGGATTCAAACACACTTTCTAAGACCTGTACTGTCATATATATCCCGAAATATGGTTATTGGACCTGTCAGTGTCCCTTTAAGGCCTCAAGTACACGACCGTTTTCTGTTGTCCAGAGCGGACTGTTGAAACCCGGCTGGGGTTCCTGCAGACAGCTGGAGCGCATGGCGTCATTGTTTGCTAGGACGCCGTGTGCTTCATGCAGCCGCTGCTGTTCAGTAATACACTAGTATAGTGTTTTACTGTCCAGCAGCAGGTAGATGAAGCGCACGGCGTCATAGCAACCAATGACGCCATGCGCTCCAGCTGTCTGCAGGAACCCCAGCCGGGTTTCCTCAGTCCGCTCTGGGCCACAGAAAACGGCCGTGTACTTGAGGCGTAACAGATGCAATTTGGATGTGGATCCGAGGACATTTGCATAGGGGTGATTAAATCCCAGATATACACCTGTTTGATGGAGCGCAGAGTCATTCACCACGCAGGTGTAGATCCATGTAATCAGGGAGGAGTATAAACCCCTTTAGCCAATCCTTGAATTTTAGTTAGATGGCTTGATTCTTTGGCTTGTGGCTTTCTGTGGGGGTCTATGCATGTTTCTGGACTTTTCAAAGCGTTGCAGCCCTTGATTTTTTTGGCCAAACCAAGTCTGTTTGCACACTGTAATTGACATTACATTGGGTAAGTACATTTTGAACTAAACTGTGTCATTAAAGATGGTTTGGTCAAAATGGATCCAAACAATATCCACACGGAAGTTTGGGATGGCTTCCTTTCCTTTATGTAATATGGTGCGCTGACAACGTAGGATATAGACAGTTTGCAACCTTTCTGACGTGGGAGTTTTGTAAACAAATTGTGGGATGTGTACTGTATACTCCGGCATTGATTTGGTCCCCATTTAACTTCAAAGGGGCAGTGTAATTGTGCTTTGAGTTTTGCATGCATTACTTCCAAAGGTCAAAAACATTTCTGCTTAAGGCTACTTTCACACTAGCGTTCGGGGTTCCGCTTGTGAGCTCCGTTTGAAGGCTCTCACAAGCGGCCCCGAACGGATTCGTCCAGCCCTAATGCATTCTGAGTGGTTGCGGATCCGCTCAGAATGCATCAGTCTGGCACCGTTTGTCCTCCGCTCAGCAGGCGGACCCCTGAACGCAGCTTGCAGCGTTCGGGGGTCTGCCTGGCCGTGCGGAGGCAAACGGATCCGTCCAGACTTACATTGTAAGTCAACGGGGACGGATCCGTTTGAAGTTGACACTGTATAGGTCAATTTTCAAACGGATCCGTCCCCCATTGACGTTCAATGTAAAGTCCAAACGGATCCGTTTGCATTATCATGAACAAAAAAACAAAAAGCAAAAAATATAAACATTTATATTTTATTTTTTAGTCATGCTAATGCAAACGGATCCGTTCTGAACGGATCTAAGCGTTTGCATTATAGGTGCGGATCCGTCTGTGCAGATACCAGATGGATCCGCATCTAACGCAGGTGTGAAAGTAGCATTAAGTTTGAGTCATTTACAACTAAACCCAACCATTCAATCCACACTAAAGAAAACTAACCTTAGACCGGGTCCGTCTGATGTCTGCTCTGACGGATCCGCTCCGATAATGCCGACGGTGGGTTCCGTTCACAACGGATCTGTCTGCATTATAGTTTTTCAAAAATTTAAAGTGTGAAAGTAGCCTAAACGGATCAGTCCAGATTTTACATTGGAAGTCAATGGGGGACGGATCCGTTTTAAGATTGAGCCATATTGTGACAACTTCAAACGGATCCGTCCCCATTGACTGACATTGGAAGTCTGGACGGATCCGCTCGCCTCCGCACGGCCAGGCGGACACCCGAACACTGCAAGCAGCCTGCTGAGCGGAGCGGAGGCTGAACGCTGCCAGACTGATGCATTGGGAGCGGATCCGCGTCCACTCAGAATGCATTAGGGCTGGACGGCTGCGTTTGGGGCCGCTTGTGAGCCCCTTCAAACGGAGCTCACGAGCGGACCCCCGAACGCTAGTGCCAAAGTAGCCTTTAGATGCATGCATGATAGCAGATGATGTCCCTGGCCAGGGCTGTTTTTTTTGGGTTTAATCACAAATTTTTAACAAAACAACTAATGATGCTCCCAAAAATCACATTACATCTGTGTCTTAGTATAATGCGGCCTGCATTAGTCTGCTGTGGATTTGCCATAGTGGTGCACAACCCATGAACTGTTATCTCAATTTGCTATTCACATTTTAATGTGTGAATTTATGGTTGGTTTCAAGGTCAATCGAGGCTTATCTGTTGTCCTGTAGCTAGTTTAAAATGTATTCATACCTCCCTGTTTCTTCCAAAAGTGGAAAAATATCAGTATTAACGTAAAGGGAGTTGTGCTGCACTAGATGTTTTGGAAAAGCTCACGTGTTCTCTCTCTGTTTTTTTTATCAAATTTACCAACCATTTGGCCATAGCTATTTTGGGCCAAATTAAGGGATTTTTAATGCTCCAGAAAACAATGAGGCAATATCAGATTAAATTACCCTAACTTGGGGCTGCACTGGCCTGTGGGTACTGGGACAGCGCAGCATCTGGTGGCTAAAGCGGTCTCTCTGCTCTGCTAGAACTCTGGACCCTCATCAATATTTTTGTGCCCTTAGGCTAGTTGCACACTGTCTTTTCAGGGTCCCCTTGTGAGATCAGTTTCAGGCTGCTTGTAAGCTTTGAAAAAGGAGAACAGTTTAGGCAAAATGCATTTGAAATGGTAAACGATTGATTGCATTGGCATCGATTAACCCCCGTGCAGGCCCCATTTTGCTCTTGAGGCGGACACCCAAATGCTGTTAGCAGTACAAGTGTTTGCTATATAGGTGCGGATCCATCTGTGCAGATACCAGACTGAACCCTGCCTAACGTAGATGTGCGAATAGGCTTCCTTTTAGTGCTACTGTCAGACATTTGCTATGTCCTAATGTCAAGTACCTTAAACTTTCATTTTTCCACTTGACTCCAAAAGCACGTTATGACATCTATTGAGCATGCCTAATATGTTACTTGGCCTCTTTGAGCAGGTGGTGCATTTGTCCCCCACCTACACCCTCTTGCCTCTGGCATATTGACCGGACTCTCAAAATTAAATAGAGAGCAGGCAGAGCTCAACTCGTCAAGCTGTCCCGCTTTTTGGTGTAAATCTGGCACATGTGTCGGCCATTTTGTTTGTTTTCAAGCTCCCAATTAAGACTATCACTTATGCACCAACACAAATCTGCTTTTATGAAGCCGCTTGCCTAATGGGTATATATACAGTGGTGCAAAATGCATTTTTAAAGGACTGTGTTGCCATACTGTATTAGCCATTTGTTTGTGTACTGTTTTTTTGGGTTTAACGTATGTATTTGTTGTTGTTTTAGTTTTTTTTTTAAAAAACCTAAATTTTTTTTTTTTTTTACGATTTTAAACCACTCACAGGCTATATTGGAATGGATGTTCTACTCTTACAAAGGTATCTCAATTTACAGTCTGGAAATATAATTATCCCCAGATTACGGAAAAAAAGACGGTTCCGAATCAGATTTTCGTTATATTCCACACCGGTTGATAATTTTCAGCAAACCTTTCGATTAAATGAAGAAGCTTTTTTGGAACTCTATGAAAAAATAAAACCAATCATAAACAACACAACTAATAGATCCCAAGCTATAAGTGGAAAACTAAAACTATTATCTGTTTTGCATTTTTTGGCCACTGGAAACTTCCAACACTGTATTGGTGGTCGTTTTGGATTCAGTCAGGCAGCATTTTCCAGAATACTGCACCAAGTAATAAAGGCTATTCTTTCTGTGTGTAAAACATATATTCACTTTCCCACGTCACCGTTTGAAATTTCTAAATTAAAAAAAGATTTTTTTCTCAAGGCTGGTTTTCCAAACATAATTTCATTAATAGACTGCACTCACGTTGCTCTTATACCACCCAGTGATGTGGAGACGATCTACCGCAATCGAAAAATGTTCCACTCGATTAATGTTCAAATGTGTTGTGGCCCCAATATGGAGATCACTGATGTTGTTGCCAAGTTTCCTGGAAGCACACATGACGCATTTATCTTGCAAAATAGCTGTTTGGGAACAAAGTTAATGGATGGTGTTTTTGGAAATGGCTTATTATTGGGTAATGTATAGCTTTTAAATTTCCTTTTCACCTTTTTTATTTTTCTTTCCGTTTTTTTTTGTGTTTTTTTTCACAAAAAATTCGGATAGCAAAGATATGTTTCTGCGCTTGATTAAAATTTTATATTTTTTTTTTTAATTTACTTGTTGAATTTTTGTAGTCAAATCGATTCTATATTGGTTTCTTATTAAAGTTAACAATGTTTCTGTGCATACGCAATGTTGGTTAATTTTTTTTTTTTTATGTAAATTCCTAAAGGAGACAATGGATACAGCCTGAAAACATGGCTAATGACGCCATATTTGAATCCAAGTTTGGAAGCGGAAAAAAAATTCAACAAAGCGCATAAAAAAACAAGGGGAATGATTGAACGAGTTTTTGGTGTTTTAAAAAGTAGATTTCGTTGTTTAGATATGACCGGTGGGGCACTTTTGTACAATCCCGAATTTGTGTGCCAAATTATTGTAGCTTGTTGTATATTACACAACTTAGCCAACAAATTTAATTTAGCTATTGAGATTGCCGAAAATCTACGAGAGGAAATAAGTAGTCAAGGTATCCAACTTGTTGAAGGGAATGATGATGGTTATGTTGTTAGACGGGAAATTGCTCAATCTTTTTTTGGTTAAATAAATCTGATACAGTGTTGTTTTTATTGTTTGCGAAACTAAACTTTGGTGAGACATTTTTTTAGTTTATCACCTTGAAATACCAATTTTCCCAACAGAACATCATGTTTGTAATGTGATATTTTTCAAATTTTTATTTAAAGTTTGTAAATTGGAGTTAATTGGGGACAAAATATATCACAATGCATTAAAAACTGTCTAGTTTATGTCAAATTGTTTTCAGTTTTGTCTGTTAAAATATCTATAGACTAATATGTATTGATTGTTTGGGGTATAGACAAACGTTTCCCTTTTTTATTGTTTTTTATAAATCATTCAACATATATTTAAAAAAAAAAAAAGACTTCATTTTTGGTGTAAACAAATAGATTTTTTATTTTTTTTTAAAGTTTAAACCTCCAAACATTTTACATTTAAAAATTAAATTAAAAAGCATTTGGGCAAACCAAACAATATACAAAGGCAATTTAACCAATTATTCCAACGATTTTCAGAAAATCGGCCAGAAAGAACGGGACTTCAGCAGTGTGTGCCCATTTTGTGACTTTACGCCCACCCCAAAAGTTAGCCTATGGTACCCTTGGAGAGTTAAATGCACTTATGCACCATTAACTACAACAGTCCAGGACTGCTTCTCACAAAAAGGCCCTGCAAACATGCAAAGAGGGGACCTCACTTAGTTAAAATGAGCGTTTGGCCTGTCAGTTTTGCAACTCCATTCTAGAAGCTGTTAAGAATTGTAAGGATGCATTTGGCACATTACTGAGCGGAACAGAGCCCACAAGCCCCGTAGACTATAATGGAGTGTGTTAGTTTCTCGGAGATTGAAAGGGTATTTAAATTGTGTTCAAAAATCAGGCAGTACTTTTGTCTCCGCTCCCAAATCATCTTCATAGTCTAATCCCAATGCAGCCTCTAACACTCTATGGGGTCCCGAAGCTGCGTTGTGCTCAGTTACATGCAGGTTCCGTCCTTTACTTTTTCCTGCAACTATAAGGCATTAAGAGAACTGAAAAGGCCGAACGCTGTTGTGAACTCCAGCTTAAACTTGTTAACTTAACAATAAGACTCTGGCCTACTAGAGACATGTATACGTTGCAGGGTCTGCCAATCGGGCACCACCATAAAAGTGAAAATGGACATGGAGTCTCGTCCAAAAATGTTTGTTTGCAGCAGAAAAATTAGGCCAGTGAGATCACTTGCTGGCCCCTTTTAAAATACAATTCCAGCCCAACCTTTTTAAAAGACTGTGGACCACATCACCCCACCAAACATGACTAAATCCAACTTTCATTGAACAAATGGATCCAGCACTTTTTTTGTGTCCGGAGACGGCTTGCCATGTTTTTTTTTCTAAAACCCAAACTATACACATTTCAACACTGTAGGCAATGTGACATGCTCTAAAATCCTGCTACCAGGAGGGTTTTTTTGCGTAATTGCAAAATACGGCATGCCCATATTTTTATATTTGGATTGGCCCAAAAAATGTGACAAGTAGTCAAATTGACTAGTTGTTGTACATTTTGTTAATGATCGGATTTTTGCTTTTTCACATGACTCTTTTTGGGATTAGATAATTCTTTTTTCACCTTCAACAGATACTTTCCTTTTTCAGACATTTCTTTCGAAATGTTTGGTTTTTTAATGTTTTTTTTTCCTTTTTTTTTTGGAGAGGGCTGAGGAACATTGCTTTCCGAAATCGAAAAATGACTAGCACTATCTTCTTGGTCTAATGACTGTTGATAGACACTGAGGTTCAAAGGTTCATCTGCAAGTTCACTAATATCATATCCCATAGATGTAGATGGGCTCGAAACGCTGGTTCTTGTCCTTTTTGGAGAAGTGCTTGGTTGTTCCATTATGTTTCGCATTTTTGAAACCTCCCTAAAAATTCCAGTTAGTGAAACATTCAAATCAGTTCTTATATTTTGCAATGACATTGCTATGTCTCTTTGGGTTTGAATCAGATCATTATAAAACATTTGTGTTGCATTCATATACCGATCTAGTGTGTTTCTTGAATTTTCATCAGGTACTGGCTGTGGATTGTGTTCCTCCTGTCTAGTCTCAAAATTGGTGTTGTCTTCAGTTGGCGATGAATTTTCGGCTGCCACACCAATTTCCACATCTTCGTCCAAGTTATGCGTTATTTGTGGTTCTATTAAATTTAAACAGACCAATTTAGAAAAGTATAGAAATGTACATTTTTATGGCTGGTAGGTTTTTTTTTTTTAAATTTTTATATTGTAAATTTAGTAAACAAATGAACCTATAACATGTTATTTTTAAAAAAACAATCAACAAGCATTTCAGTTTCCATTAATGACTATTTGTTCTCCAAAGTGAAAATTTAACAGAAATAAAAGTTATAAAGTTGAAAAGACCAACCTTCTTGCAAATCCCAATCCATTGTATCCATGTTTCCAATGCCACATATTTGCTCTTTACGATAGGTGTTAGCAATTAGTTCTTCAATTTCATTCAAACCAGTAGTATTGCATGGACCACCTCCAGTTTGTTTAACCATTTTTTGTATTTTGGACAATTTTAATTTACAAAGTCGACGACAATCATGCCATTTTTTCTTTAAATCAGATATAGATCTCTTGTCAATTCCTAAACTGTTGATTTGCACCCCAATATTTGTCCATATTTTATTTTTTAAGGCTAATGGAAGACGATCCGCGTTTTTCCCAAATAAAGAGTCATAGTTTGATACCACCTGGAGAAATGAAAACCCATTTGTAGATTAATAACTAAGTTAGCGACATAAATTTTTGCAAAACATGCTTTTAAATATTAGCTTATTCCAAAGTATTTCCAAATGTATTTTGGCACATTAAAATTTTTACCAAAAATTAATAGAGAGTCAGCATAGCAATGAGACAAGCAGACACATTTCATTTTTTCAATATTGTATTGCCAAAGGTACCGTATTTTTTGCATTTAAAGACGCATTTTTTGGCCCACTAAAGTGGGGGGAAAATGGTCGTGCCTCTTAAAAATCAAATACATCGCTGGCCGCTTTGCTGCACAGCGCGGCCAGCAAAGTATTAGTGACAGTGTGGAGGGAGGAGGCGGGGCCCGGTGCAGTAACTCTACTGTAATACACCGGGCCCCGCAACTGTTAAACATTCAATCTGATCTACTAGTATATGCTCTGTCCGGCTCTTACTGTAGTACTGTAAGTATTGCGCTGCCCGGCATCTCGCTCGGTCATGCACTGCTTGCGGCACCTCCTTCCTCATGCGCCGTCTGCTCCAGCTCCCTCTGTCATGCATCGCCTGCCCCAGCTGCCTCTGTCATGCGCCGCCTGCCCGTTCATTCCTAAATTGAGATAAGCAGGCAGGCGGCGCATGAGGAGGGTGCTGGGGCAGGCGACGCATGACTGCGGGAGCTGGAGCAGGCGGCGCATGAGGGAGGTGCGTCAAGCGGCGCATGACCCCATAACAGTGCGTCTTCCCTAGATCCCCATAACAGTGCGTCACCCCCCGACCACCTTTAGTTCAAATGAAACCTTAAGCACACTTTTTTTTTTTTTTTTTACAAATTTACTCCACAAAAACCTAGGTGCGTCTTATCATCTGGTGCGTCTTAGAAAGCGAAAAGTACCCTAATTATTTAATTTTTGGGCTAAAGTTTGAAAACATTTATTTATCTTAATTTTGTCAAATGCGGAGGAATAGTAATAAATGTTTGATGGGAGTAATCAGGCCAAAATGCACAGAGCCTTTGCACATTTGAAGCTGTCAAACGGCGATTAAGGGTCCATCGACATGTCGGCCATTTTGAAATGTTTTTGGCGCCATGGAATTGCAGACCAAATCATTTCTATGGTGCAGCACGATGTGCAGCCTGGACACAGAATTGTGCTTTGTTATTTCCGGTTCCGCTTTTCCGGTGCTTCACGAAATATATGATGTCCTATTTGTGTCCCCAATTGGTGGCATGACCAGGCATATTCTATTTGGGGCAGTGATCAAAATGTGTAAGGGACTTGACCGCTGTGTGTGTTTTGCATTTTTTTGCGGTCAGTGTATCCAACAAATACATTATGGACATGTGAATGGACCCGCATTAGGAGTTTTTTGAAAACCGCCAAACATCCATGTTAACCTCCAAACATCCATGTTTCACAAACTCCTTTGAAATTTGACTTTTTAATTTTCAAAAACGTTTAATGTTTGTAGGATTAGTATTACACAGCACATGAATGTGCCCTTTCTCCGCCTGCGAATGCCCCTCAAACTCGGGACTTGAAGAATGTTTCAAAGGCACACATCTAGCCATTTTTACATATATTTTCAATGAAATAGATTTACATATACTCTTGCATTTTGTCCAAATAACAAACATTTCTCTATTTTTTACCTTTTCAACTAATATTTTTTTTTCTTCAGCGGTGAAATTTTTTTTTTTCCTTCGCTTTTCTTCGGTATTCACAGGCACCTGATTGTCTGAGGAATCTCTATTTTCGGATTCTTCTAAATCAGGTATTGTTGAAGCATTGGTTGTAGGGACCAAACTTTGGCTTGTAGATGCTGTTACTTCCGGGATGGAATTATGACTAACATGTCTGCTAAGCTGTGGGGCATAATTTTGGAGAAATTGGACAAACAGATCATTAATCATCGATGGATCCATGTTTGCCATGTTCTCTTTCAATGTACCTCAGGGAAAGAAGGGATAAATGCGACTGTTTCCTTTTTTATATATGTCTGTGCGACTTTTTATGCCAAATTTGAATGCTTTGCGACTTGTACATAAGCTTAAATGGTATCGTGCGACTTTTTTTATGCTTTTTTGCGACTTTTTCATCATATGCGACTTTTTAATACATTGCGAATGCGACTTTTTCCACAAATGCGACTTTAAAAAGCATTAGAATACAACTTCCCCACAGATGCGACTTTTTTATAAGCATATCAAATGCGACTTTTTACAAAGATGCGACTTTTTGAAACCAGTTCCAAATCCCAAATCAGACTATGGGCAAACCACATTTATCACAGCCTTAAAGGGCCGATCATAAATCTGACTTGGAAAAAACAGACTTTAGCCACATGTGAAAGTGGAGTGAGCTGTCAGAGTAATGATATATCTGGCCCTATATGTGTATTTTACGAATATTCGTTATATTGCTATAACTTTGTTTTTTAGAGTATTCGTCATATTCTAAAACAAGAATATATAGAATTATAGCACTATATTAGCTAAATTACAGTCTATATGTGTACCGTATTTTATGAATATTCGCTATATTGCAATATATTCTTGTTTTAGAATATGACGAATATAAGTTATAGCAATATAGCGAATATATTCAATATTTAGAATATTCGTCTTTTTTTTCCATATAAAAACATGATTCCTTCTTGCTTAAGTTGCTTGTGGGCCAATGACTCATTGACCCACAAGAAAGAAGCAGGGAGGAATCATGTTTTCAGATGTAAAAAAATGACGAATATTGGATATAGCGAACATATAGCACTATAATCGAAATATTCGCGAATTAGCGAAGTTGCGATATTCACGATTAATATTCGCTATTCGAATATTCGCACTCAACACTAGCTATCACAACCGGCTAACGTTATACAGGAGATGTAGCGCAGGTAATGTCGCTGCTGTTACCAGCGGCTAACGTTATACAGGAGATGTAGCGAAGGTAATGTCGCTGCTGTCACCAGCAGCCAAACAATTGCAAGCAATTTAGCGCATGTTGCGCTAATATATTTCACAGCCAGATAAAACAATAGTCCTTAAAAGGACTTTTGGGTCTCTAACACCTTTCAACAATAAACCCTGCCTAAAAAAATAAACCAATTCACTACCTAGTCCCTACACTATCTGTCCCTTCTACTGCAGCTCTCCCTTACCAAGACTGAGCCGAACCACGTGTCATCGGGTTCTATATAGCACCTGATGATGCGTTCCGGCCAGCCAATCACTGATATGCCAGGAACCAACATGGCTACGGCATTACAGTGAGTGGCACTACCTCCCCGCATGTTTATTGGCTGCGTAGCAGCCAACAAACGTGCGGGGAGGAGACTCGAGCATCGCGCTCGAGCACACGTGGTCGATGTGCCGAGCATCACGATGCTCGAGTGAAAAAGGTGTCCGGCCAGGCATGCTCGCCCCACACTAGTGGAGGACCTGTTATAGATTTTGCATCGTTCCCCAGGAGCTTCACGTTTTGCCTCTAGATATAAAATAGCAGGCTGAAGATTGGCTAAAAAATTAAAGCTATTTGTATTTGACAGTGTGTTTGTGTAGGTGCTCAGACCTATAATGAAAGTCCACTATATTTTTTCCCTTGAATTCCTGTGCACAACTGTTTATCATACAGTAATAGTTCATATAAAAATGATTTTCTTTTCTTTATTTTGTAGAGGAGTTAGAAGTGGTAGCTTAGGCTGGAAAACAAGATACGCATATAGCAGCTAAGGAAGCAATGCAAACTTGCTGTACTTGGAAGCAGTAAATGGAGGCAGGATGATGACCCATATTTTAGGTTCAATGACTGTTCATCCCTTGTGACTTTCATGTGATTGTATTTGCACTAAGTCTTCTTATTAAAAGAGTCAAACAAGAATACAAATACTATATTACAGGATAAACACCTGAAACATGTAGAGCCTGGAGCGTACTGTATAATTTACATTCATCGTACACTAGCAAATTGTGAAATTAATGAAAAGAGATCCTCCTCTTTTGAAAAAAAAAGTTAAAATCTATATAAAACATTGAGTAACTTTGTAAATAGTTTTCTTTACTTAACCATGTACTTGGTGGGAAGTGTCCTCTTCCTGAAACCTAGAGTACTATTATGCACTTACTCACCAGAGGATGATCAAAGTAAATTAATGTCTATGGACACCTTGGGGGAATTTGTGTATTTATTGGGTAGGATAGGGCTGTGATGGCTAACCTCCGGCACAGAACTATGGAACACTTCCCACAAACCCTACTGTTCCCTACAGAAGCGCTGCTATCTCCAGCGTGGACTGCGCATGCGCGGGTGTGCGTGAACCGCCCACATAACGTCACTGCGCTGCGCTCCAAGCCTCACTTGAGACGCGATCAGATTTGCGCATGCGGGGGTATGCGAATCTCCCCCATTGCATCACCACGCTGTGCTCCAAGCCTCTTTCTGAGGCATAATCGGATCTAAAAACAGCGCGGGCGGGCGTCCTCAGGCAGGTTGTACAATAACCTCAGGACATACCGCGGCGCTGTTTTACCGGGACCTGCACATCAGCAGACCTCCCTGTCTTGATATATGGTCCCATCTCTTTAGGCCTGTTTCAGCCCTGATACACAATGGATCCCACACCAGGGGTTTATTATTTGTAAGTGTCCTCAACTCACTCTGTTATAACTGAATATCTTCAGTGTGAATGTTAGAATCAACTTGAAGTAACATTCCAGGTGATTCATGCCCTGCTCGACGGCACAACAGTTCCCCTGAGGATTTGTACATGAAACATGCATGTAGGGATTAGCTGCACTAGGGCACAACAGGGCCAAGTAGTGTAAGGGTAAGGTCCGGATGGGGTCGTTCTTTTTAGGACGAGTGCTCCGTGGTTAGGACACCAGGGACAAATCAGTATCCCTATCCTAGGGTGAAATAGGGACTTAGAGCCCTCCATCATCAATGTCCGGTGCCTACCACTAAGAATTTCTTTTCAGTACAACGAACATCTTCTGAACATCCACAACGACCAGATGACACCTGGGTTACGGTAGGACAATCGGTTATACTCTCAGGTGCCGCTGCGTACCAATTTTTCTCATGTGTAATTTTTGCACTCAAGAACCCTCAAGAAGAGGGTAGCTGAACATATCTCAAACATTAAGAAGGGTTTGGATACACACTCGTTGTCAAGGGACTTCAAATTGATGCACAACTGTGATCCCACTGGTCTAAGATTTATGGCGATTGAGAAAGTCAGGCAGTCTTGGAGAGGTGGGAATCACATAGCGCACATGTCAAGACAAGAATCACGAAGGATCTTTGAATTCTACACAATGATCCCGAGGGGCTTAAACGCCGAAATGGAAGTTTTTGGATTCTTGTGAGATTTTGGGGGGGTTGTCTGGTGGGAATGGGACATCGGAGTCTGGTCGTTTATCGACATTCCGATCTCCCCTCCCTATCAGATAGCTCCCTTAGTACATACACTTCTCCGGTATCCAGAACAGTCCATTCTTTAGGAGTTCCTTGTGCACATTGTTGCTTCCCCTCCGTTCTATAAGATGTATGCCCTATATTTGGTGGTTAATATGATATAATATATTGATAGCGGCACCGCATGCGTTTTCCATGCTGCATGACTTGGGCCACATTTTGTTGCGTAATGTGCACTATTCTCTTCAATTCCTATTATACATTTTACAATTTTAGCATTTTATTGATCTTATTGTATATTATATATAAACAATGTGGTGTTGTATTTAAATTGTGTAGCTTATAAGCATGGATCCACTATATATTAAGGATTGAACATATACGCCAGTGTAGAGATTTCACTCCGAAGTTTCCGCAATGCAGACTAAAGTGGAGCATTATGGGATTATCAGCCCCTTTATAAGAGTGTGGAAACGCTCACTCAGTTGGCCACCGAGGAAGAGGTATAGCACCTCGAAACGCGTCTGGCGTAAAGAGTGAGCGTGGGTCTCATCTATCCAGCAGAGACAGTATTATTACATAAAGAAAGAATCGGGGACGTTCGGATCCGGTGAGAGCCGTCCCTTACCAGTGAAGTCACTTAAGCCTCATCGGTCTCCAGAGTAACCAGGTCACATGGGACGCCACGTACGGGTTCAGCACACCACGTGGGATGCCGCTGTTGTGCAGCCACCTGGAATCAGCCCTGCAACATAGCAGTGAAGAAGGGTAAGACCCGGCTCCCGTGAGGAGTTTGCTCGAGAGTTGTGCATTCACTAAGCACTGTTGTTGCGACTAATGTGGAGTTGTTACAAGTGACTGTAATATAATAGAAGTATGCACCGGACTATGCCTGGAGTTTGAACCTAAACAGCGGGTCAGCCATTGATGACAGTGGATGAAGTGTGACACGTTCTTCTACAGTGTTACAGCTACCTGCATATAGTGTATTGGCAGGTTGGATTCACTATTAGGCTGATATTCACCTTATGCTGGACTATTTGTGAAGCAGTTCTGTACTGGGCAATAGACGGAACATTTGCTTCATAGTGATATTTAGTGGTCCTGTTTGTTAGGGCGCGTATGTCATATACATTGTTGCCACTCTATAGTATTTTATCTGTATATATTGTTGCTATTCTATAGAATTTTATCTGTGTATGTTTTAAATAAGCAACGTTCACTTGGTGGATATAGCGCCCCCATTTGAGTGTGCCCCTATACATCTATCATTGTTTACATCTTATTTGGGCCTGAGGGTGGGCCTTATTAGGTGAGCACCTTATCCATCTAAGGTGAGAGGTTGAGCCGCTGGTGTTTTTTATATTTATTCATTTGTTTTTTTGTTTATACTTAGGGACTTTTTTCTATCCTGATATCAACTAAAAGTTACGTTTTAATAAGATCACCATTTTAACCTTCGGCTATATTTGATATAATTTTTTGTGACCCAATATTTGAATATCTAGAAGCCTTTCTTCTTTTCGGCTAACCTCCGGCACTCCAGCTGTGGTAAAACCACAAGTCCCAAGTAGTGATGAGCGGCAGGGGTCATATTCGAATTCACAATATTTCGTGAATATTTTCTAGAATATTAGTCGAATATTCGCGAATTCGAATATTCGTTATATTCTACGATTTTTTTCATTAAAAAAATCGGCAAGGTAATGATCGCGTAATTTGCAAATTTTCGTAATTGCCGAGTAAAAACAGGATTCCTCCCTGCTTCTTGCTTGTGGACCAATGAGTCATAGCACTATATTGAATATATTCTTTTTTTTGAATATTCGTAGTATTCTAAAACAAGAAAATATAGCGAATATTCGAAAAAAAAAAAAAACTGGTTTAGATTGGTAAAAAATTTCAACTATAAAAAAAAATGATTATAGCACTATATTAGCTAAATTGCTCTATATTAGTTTTTTTCTAACATTTGCTATATTGCTATATATTCTTGTTTTATGAATCATTGGCCCACAAGCAAGAAGCAGGGAGGAATCATGACTTTAGATGGGAAAAATTATGAATATTCTAAAAAACAAATATATAGCACTATATCGAATATATTTGTTTTTTCGAATATTCGGAATATTCTAAAACAAGAGTATATAGAATAGATCTGAACGTCAGATGAGAAAAAAATTACAACTATTAGACAAAGAAGACAAACCTTGTGTAATAGCCCACCATTGCCAAGAACGACTTTACTTGCCTAGTAGTGACTAGTGATGAGCGGCAGGGGCAATATTCGATTTCACAATATATCTTGAATATATAGAAGAATATTTGTCATATATTTGCTAATTCGCGAGTTCGCTATCTTCGTACACTAATATTCGTGTAATGCGCATGCGCAAGGGGCGTGGCCTAATTCCGGAAGTATTTTCAAACTACCCGAAGTTTGAGAAGATTGGAAAAGATACAGAATTACAGGTAGTGATCACTGTAAGGCTACTTTCACACTAGCGTTCGGGTGTCCGCTCGTGCGCTCCGTTTGAAGGGGCTCACGAGCGGCCCCGAACGCATCCGTCTGGCCCCAATGCATTCTCAGTGGAGGCGGATCCACTGAGAATGCATCCGCCTGACAGCGTTCAACCTCCGCTCCGCTCAGTGAGCGGACACCTGAACGCTGCTTGCAGCGTTCGGGTGTCCGCCTGGCCGTGCGGAGGCGAGCGGATCCGTCCAGACTTACAATGGAAGTCAATGGGGACGGATCCGCTTGAAGATGACACTATATGGCTCAATCTTCAAGCGGATCCGTTCCCCATTGACTTTCAATGTAAAGTCTGAACGGATCCGCTCAGGCTACTTTCAGACTTAGAAAATTTTCTAAGTAATAATGCAGACGGATCCGTTCTGAACGGATGCAAACGTCTGCATTATCGGAGCGGATCCGTCTGATGAAACATCAGACGGATCCGCTCCGAACGCTAGTGTGAAAGTAGCCTAAGTGGCTACTTTCACACTAGCGTTCGGGTGTCCGCTTGTGAGCTCCGTTTGAAGGTTCTCACAAGCGGCCCCGAACGGATCCGTCCAGTCCTAATGCATTCTGAGTGGAGGCGGATCCGCTCAGAATGCATCAGTCTGGCAGCGTTTGTCCTCCGCTCAGCAGACGGACACCTGAACGCTGCTTGCAGCGTTCGGGTGTCCACCTGGCCGTGCGGAGGCAAACGGATCCGTCCAGACTTACAATGTAAAAGTCAATGGGGACGGATCCGTTTGAAGTTGACACAGTATGGCTCAATTTTCAAACGGATCCGTTTTTTTTTTTTTTTTTTGTTCATGATAATGCAAACGGATCCGTTTTGACTTTACATTGAAAGTCAATGGGGGGCGGATCCGTTTGAAAATTGAGCCATACTGTGTCAACTTCAAACGGATCCGTCCCCATTGACAGGCTACTTTCACACTAGCGTTCGGAGCGGATCCGTCTGATGTTTCATCAGACGGATCCGCTCCTATAATGCAGACGTTTGCATCCGTTCAGAACGGATCCGTCTGCATTATAACTTAGAAAATTTTCTAAGTCTGAAAGTAGCCTGAACGGATCTGTTCAGACTTTACATTGAAAGAATGCATTGGGGCCAGACGGATGCGTTCGGGGCCGCTCGTGAGCCCCTTCAAACGGAGCGCATGAGCGGACACCCGAACGCTAGTGTGAAAGTAGCCTAATTTGACACTACAGCAGTGTATTTGATTACATTTCACATGCATGTCAGACCAGTCGCTTTATATTCAGTTAAGGTGTTGTAAAATATTCGGACCCACTTATGATCCGAATTTTTTCCCCGCGATACATATAACTTCACTTTTTAGTAAGAATTGTTGTGACATCACAGCACTATGTCTGTAGCATGTATGTATGGACAGCATAGAAATATCTCTCACATGCACATTGCACATCTGTTTTCCTGTCGCACACTATATACCCCCCCACACACAAACACAAACACAGTCTATAGATTAGAGTTTGTGTCCTATTTGTCTTACAACCAGTATTTGCTGGTTCATTTTGAGTTACCCAGGGTGCACCACGGGGAGGCTATCCAGCTTTACACCCCATACCGTACTGTCACTTCACTAGACAGGTACATCTCTGCTTAGCTGGCCAATATCTGATTGCTCAGACTCCACACACATACAATCGCAGTACAATACGATCTTTTAACGGTCAAATTAAATCTAATATTTCCCCTTCAAGGACCTAAATACTTTTTGATGTTTTGTTGAGGACCTTACTTTCTTTTCAATACTTGTATTTAAAAATGTTTTGATTATATGCTCTTTATCCTGCAGCACATGTTGGTTTGGGGCTACGACCGCACCCGGGTCCACGCAGAAAAGCAGAGGACCGTGAAGGAGATCCGGACCGAGCTAAAAAAAAATAAAAATCAAGATCAATCATCCCAGAATGGTCGTCTTGAAAAAATGGTCCGATCTGAAGAGGAGGCACATTGGCTGGATCACAGAGATCCGTGACCGCACATGCCCAGGTACAATGCTTACATTACTTTTGTTTCTCTTGCCAACACTCTGTAATATATACAGTTAGGAAAATAAGTATTTCATCCCTTTACAAATGATTACTTAGTACCTGGTGTGACACGTAGCAAATCAGCAGGCTACATCATACATCTCTACCTCGCCATGAGTATATATATATATATATATATATATATATAAAAATAAATAAATACACCGCAGCACATCCAGTAGGTGAAAAACAGTGGGATCCTTTATTCACCCATGCAACGTTTCGATCCGCTTGCTGGGACCATTCTCAAGCAGTACATCTTAGTGAACAGTGAATATTTATGGGGTCACATCGTATTAACATACATAAGTGGCAATTGACAATAACATAGAAAAATGTGCTCCAAAAGACTCATGTGTATATATATACAAGCATCATGCCTAGGAGAGAACATCATTTGATACAAAAATTCATATATAAATTTCATCCAGGTATAGTGATCTAAAAGAAATACATGTATTTTACATAAGTGATAATCAACAGTGAATAATCGTCACCTGTGTGTTTAAAAACGTAGGAGGGCCAAGCATGGAGTAAGGCGTGCTCAGTGGTAGGAGGATACATTGTTATGTAACTGCAACACATGGATACTGCGTTCCGGAACTAAAATTGCGCATGTCGGTGATGTCACTCCGGAAAATCACATGATCCCGGATAGCGCATCACGTGACACGTCACCTGGCCAGTCACATGAGCAAAGCGTCAAGCAAAGGTAAACACGTCATAGTAATGTGTAAAAGCCAATCATAAATCAGGATAATTCACCCTGGATATACTATTGGATGATGTGCTATCTCTCGATGCACTATCTTCTGAGATATGCAAGTGGAAAAAGCGGGGGCCAGCGGCAGCTGTTGCCCACTTGTCCCACCCACAAATAGTTAGCTCGTAGCAGGCGATAATATCCTAGATGGCCGTAATTAGTACTGTAGAACAAAACTCATTCATAAAGCACACAAAGTATAAAGCCCAATGTGTATACATAATGTCACAGAATATGCCGTTAGTGTCCAGAGCATCCAACCAACTGATGAGCTAAGCCCTTCCATCCATAGGTCCTAAAAGTGAAAAATAAAAAATATATTATCAAAATATATTATATTAAAAAGAACAAATTCTTCAACACATCCGCTGACAAGGATAAGAAAAATATGAAATCATATAAATAGCCAGGGTTTATATTCCACATTCAGACCCCCCGGTTTGACAGATTGTAATTTAAAGATCCACTCAGGCTCACATTTTTTAAGCATTTTAATGCGATTTCCACCCGTTCGTGGCAATGGGACATGGTCCAGGATCATAAATCTAAGGTCACTTTCGCCATGGCCCTTGTCCACAAAGTGATGGGAAACCGGCAAGTCTTTGCATTTTTTGCGGATTGAATAGCGATGCTGATTAATGCGAGATTTAAAATCGCATGTGGTCTCGCCCACGTACAGTAACTTGCACGGGCACCATAAAACATAGATGACATAACAAGACTTACAGGTCAAATAAAACTTAAGGGGGTAGGCAATCCCACTATTTGGATGTATAAATTCTCGTCCCTTCACCATGTATTTACAATTCACACAGTGAAGGCACGGGTAACTGCCACATTTCTTGTTTGCCAGATATGACTGCTTTATACCTTTATGTGAACCAATATCATTTTTTACCAGTTTATCCTTTAGGTTACGGGCCCTTTTATATGCCATTATAGGTCTATTGGAAAATTCTAAGATGTTCTTATGCCCAGTATTTAAAATTGACCAATGTTTGTTAATGATTTTATTAACATAAGGACTGGCTTCACAGAAGGTAGATACAAAGGGTATTTTGTCAGAATGGTCTCTCCTAGTTCCCTGAAACAATTCACTTCTATCTCTCTGGTCAATACGAGTTCGTTGCTGTTGCAATGTAGATACTGGATATCGTCTCTGTCTAAAACATTGTGTCATTTTTTCCAGAGTTCTATCCAGTGTAGATGTATCACT
Source organism: Bufo bufo (assembly GCF_905171765.1). Lineage (NCBI taxonomy): Eukaryota > Metazoa > Chordata > Amphibia > Anura > Bufonidae > Bufo > Bufo bufo. The sequence continues at coordinate 479,893,714 of NC_053393.1, read as the reverse complement.
AACTATCCTCTTTGCTCTGATAAAAATGATAATATCAATGCCAGTGGCAGGACAAACAAAAACAAAAATTTCTTTGTGACCCAATATAGCACAGAGTATTTTCAGATATGCCATATAATAAAAAAAAACATTTCCCTGTCCTGGCACATGATAAAGAATGGACTGACATAGTTGCAGATGGGGTTATATGTGCAGCCAGAAGAGCGCCCACCATCGCAAACTATGTCAGCCCTAGCCTATATCAGGAGGAGAAAAAATCACAACCAGTCTGGCTTAGAACCAAAGGGAGTTTCAGGTGTGGACACCACAGGTGCATTTGCTGTATACACATGTTAATATCCAAGACCTTTGTCTCAGCCTCAAATAACAAAGTTTTCCCAGTGAAAGTATATCTTAATTGTAACACAACCCATGCTGTTTATTTAATTACATGCAAAAAATGTAACATTCAATATGTGGGTTGTACTATCAATGCAATTAAGTCCAGAATACGGAAACACATCTCTGATGTGCCCCACCATGGCAATCGCAATGTATCTGCAGCTTGTCTGCACTTTGCTATTTGCCATCAGATATGGTGGTACAGGGCATAGAAAAGGTTTTCTTGCCTAAACGGGGAGGAGATCATAGAAGGAGACTATTAAATAGAGAATCTTTCTGGATTTTTTCCTTGAATACACGCCAACCAGACGGCCTAAATAAACGTCTAGATCTGATCCTGCAGCAATAATTCACACTTTATTTTCTGTGTGCAATAATTTCATGTTTCTTTTTGAGAATATTTCCAGGAATTTTTTTCCCCTGTTTGCAACATGACTTCTACTATACTCCATTATTTTTCAGTAACATAATGTTATGTGCATTTGCATAAATATTATGTGTATCCCCTCATATCTTTTTCTTTGCATAGTAATTTCCTACTATGTATATGTATGGTTCAATGTCTTTCTTGTGTTTTTTCTTTGATTTTTCATGAGAAGAGCTATTTGAAGGTGTGGCACCTTTTCTTGGGGGCGGTTACAGGCCTGTGAAACAATTAGTGAAGACAGGTGCACCCTCCCCTTTAAAAGGTCTCATTTTTAATGTCTTACTGTGTCATGAGGAAGGGCTGAAATTTGTCTTCGGAAGCCCGAAACGCGTAGACAAGACTGCTATTTTTGTAACTGATGGATGAGATTTTACCGCAAGCAAAATAAATGTATTTTCCTTTATCAAAGTGGAGCTGGATTTCTACAACCCTTTCTTTCATATAATTACCCGTTGCCTGACTCAGGTTATCCGTGCTCACAGCTGAAGGAGGGGCGGGTGAGAGCTGCTGAACTTTCTCTTTTTCTCATTTATTTATTTTTGTATCATCACTTTGGTTAAGTGTAATACCGCTGGCACCCAACAGCTTCTTTACTAGGTGTGCTGCCCTGAATTTTCTCAAGTATATATATATATATATATATTTTTTTTTATTTATACACACAGCGAGGTACAGATGTATGATGTAACTGGCTGATTTTGTGCCTTTTACACACATAGAAATATATATATATATATATATATATATATATGTGTGTGTATATATACAGTTGCAAGAAAAAGTATGTGAACCCTTTGGAATTATATGGATTTCTGTACAAATTGGTCATAAAATGTGATCTGATCTTCATCTAAGTCACAACAATAGACAATCACAGTCTGCTCAAACTAATAACACACAAAGAATTAAATGTTACCATGTTTTTATTGAACACACCTTGTAAACCTTCACAGTGCAGGCGGAAAAAGTATGTGAACCCCTAGACTAATGACATCTCCAAGAGCTAATTGGAGTGAGGTGGCAGCCAACTGGAGTCCAATCAATGAGATGAGATTGGAGGTGTTGGTTACAGCTGCCCTTCCCTATAAAAAATACACACCAGTTCTGGGTTTGCTTTTCACAAGAAGCATTGCCTGATGTGAATGATGCCTCGCACAAAAGAGCTCTCAGAAGACCTACTATTAAGAATTGTTGACTTGCATAAAGCTGGAAAGTGTTATAAAAGTATCCCCAAAAGCCTTGCTGCTCATCAGTCCATGGTAAGACAAATTGCCTATAAATGGAGAAAGTTCAGCACTGCTGCTACTCTCCCTAGGAGTGGCCGTCCTGTAAAGATGACTGTAAGAGCACAGCGCAGACTGCTCAATGAGGTAAGGAAGAATGATAGAGTGTCAGCTAAAGAATTACAAAAGTCTCTGGCATATGCTAACATCCGTGTTAGCGAATCTACGATACGTAAAACACTAAACAAGAATGGATTTCATGGGAGGATACCACAGAGGAAGCCACTGCTGTCCAAAAAAAACATTGCTGCTTGTTTACAGTTTGCACAAGAGCACCTGGATATTCCACAGCAGTACTGGCAAAATATTCTGTGGACAGATGAAACCAAAGTTGAGTTGTTTGGAAGAAACACACAACACTATGTGTGGAGAAAAAGAGGCACAGCACACCAACATCAAAACCTCATCCCAACTGTGAAGTATGGTTGTGGGGGCATCATGGTTTGGGGCTGCTTTGCTGCATCAGGGACTGGATGGATTGCTATCATCGAAGGAAAAATTAATTCCCAAGTTTATCAAGACATTTTGCAGGATAACTTAAGGCCATCTGTCCACCAGCTGAAGCTCAATAGAAGATGGGTGTTGCAACAGGACAATGACCCAAAGCATAGAAGTAAATCAACAACAGAATGGCTTAAACAGAAGAAAATACGCCTTCTGGAGTGGCCCAGTTAGAGTCCTGTCCTCAACCCGATTGAGATGCTGTGGTATGACTTCAAGAAAGCGATTCACACCAGACATCCCAAGAATATTGCTGAACTGAAACAGTTCTGCAAAAAGGAATGGTCAAGAATTACTCCTGACCGTTGTGCACGTCTGATCTGCAACTACAGGAAACGTTTTGTTGAAGTTATTGCTGCCAAAAGAGGTTCAACCAGTTATTAAATCCAAGGGTTCACATACTTTTTCCACCTGCACTGTGAATGTTTACATGGTGTGTTCAATAAAAACATGGTCACATTTAATTCTTTGTGTGTTATTAGTTTAAGCAGACTGTGATTGTCTATTGTTGTGACCTAGATGAAGATCAGATCACATTTTATGACCAATTTGTGCAGAAATCCATATCATTCCAAAGGGTTCACATACTTTTTCTTGCAACTGTACATAGACTGCAATCATCATTCTGTATTCCAGTAAAAGGCCACGTACATCATTACATTAGATACATCCCCCACTTAACTCCTTAACGCTCGATGACGTACATGTACGTCAGATCTGTACGTGACTTTGAGCCCAGTGATGTAAATGTACTGCCTGGTAATCGGGCAGGTTCAGGAGCTGCGCCCTCCCGATCAGGGTAAGTGGTCCGGCAGTCACTGATAGCCGGACCCCTGATGTGCTACGCCAACATCGGTGAAATCAACGATGCCGGCGCAATAACCCCTGCATGGCCGTGATCAGCGCTGACGGCGGATCGTTCGAGATTCAGACATGTGCAGGGTGTCCATCAGGTCCCTGCGCTGCTGTGACAGGGACCCGATGGCAGGGAAGGTAGCCCGATGCCTTCCTTAGGCATCATGTTTGCCCTCTGGGAGAGCCTGTGAGATAACCCTTGCCAGGAGCCCATTGAGTGAACACACACGTCGGTCCCCGGGGGCGTAGGGTGTGGTGCGTTCAAATGCGTCGACAACCGACGGCTCGAGCCGGACGGCAGTGGAGGAAGAGGTCTGGCTGCCGGTACCAGTACCTCTAGGAGAGGGAGCGGGGGAGTGGGTATGCATTGTTGGAAGGGGTTGGGGTGGCTGCAGTACAGTGGCAGGAGAGCTGTCCCCTGTGCACTGCTGGTGGCGCTACTTCGACCACCCTGCATCTGTTCCCACTCTCGCCAGTGGTTTACTCTCATGTGCTGGGAAAGGGCAGTGGTACCCAGCCGAACAACAGACCTCCCTCTCCTCACCTTGGCATGACACAGTTGACAGATGGAAATTGTCACATCGTCTGCTGCCAGGGTGATGTAAGCCCAAACAGGCGACTTACGCAGCGAGCTCCTGTCAGTTAGGGAGGTGCTGGCCTGCGCCTGTTCAGGCTCGGTGCGCACAGGTGGAGCTGGCTGCTGCTGCTTCCTCCTCCTGCTGCCATTACCAGTGGAGCCCCTGCTCACTGGTGACCTGGTGCACCATTTGCCTTGGGTGCCTACCTTCCTCATCAGTGCTGCTGTCACCTGACAAAGGAGGTGGCACCCATTCTGGGTCACCTTCCTCTTCCCCCCCTGATATGTCTGACCCAAGGCCAATGTGGTGGACTGAGGGGAACTGCAGACCAGAAGCCCCTGACCTGGCTTCGCTGTCCCCTCGCTGACGCCTGGGTCTGACCAGGTGCGAGGGTTCTGTGGCTGAAACCACCCGCACCAGTTGAAGGTGATGTCACTGGGGTACTGACAGGCGATATTCCCTCCTCCTCCATCCCTTCCAAAAGGTCCTGACCATGAGAAGGACTGAACTGCACTTCACTCTCCTGCATTACCTCCCCCAAGATGTCCCTCTCACTGTCGCTGTCAAACAGGAGCAGGGAAGATTCTTGGGGGCTGGGGGTTGGTCCTGCAGGAGACAGAGTGCTGCTGCTCAGAGCTGGGGCAGAGGACTCCATGCCACTGGCTTGTGCCACGATAGCCACTACTGCCTCGGCGTCCTGAGTAGAAATGGGGCGGCTGCCACGCCTAAAGAAATCACGAATGAGGCGGAGGCCCCTGACACCTGCGCCCGTCCCTCTGTGAGTAGAGGAGCGACCCCTTCCTGGCTACAGTCCAGCACTGGAACCAACTCCCCTACCACGGCTGCCTGAACGCTCACGTGCACTCATACTGTGTTGTTTATATTATATATGCAGAACAAAAAAATAAAGAAAATAATGAGGGAAATTGTAAGAGACTTTTTTTTTCAAAGAAAAAAGACACTGACACTAATGCAGACAATAATCACAACACCAACTGAACCCTAATACACTAACAATCAAAGACTTTTTTTTTGGGGGGGGGGTGGAGGGGCTTAAACAGATGCAAGACACAAAAACTAAACCCTACACAAACTAAACACTAAAACTCTAACAATAAAATACTTTTTTTTATTTTTTATTCAAGACAGAAACTAATCCCTACACAAACTAAACACTAAAACAGTAACAATAATGGACTTTTTTTTGTTCAAAGAAAAAAGACGCAGACAATAATCACTACACCAAATGAACCCTAATACAATAACAATCTAAGACATTTTTGTTTTGTTTTGTTTTTTTCACTGACAAAAGATGCAAACACAAATCACTACACAAACTAAAGACAAAAGCACTATCACTAACTATATGGATTATATATTTAAGCTAACTAACGCTATAACCTACACTACACCCTGCACTGGACCCTATCAGCTATTCAGCTACACAATTCCCTATTACTATCTAACACTAACTATCAGGATTATTTATATATGATTTGGAATGTAATTAAAAAAAGCACAGCACAGTATTCAAGCTCCTCTCTCTCTCTCACATGAAACTCCACAAAATGGCTGCTGGGGAGTGTCGTAATTTATATAGTGAAGGGGTATGCAACTTTCCTATTGGTTTCCAGGGATGTTGCTAAGCTATGACAAAGCCTTCTCATTGGCCCACAAGCTAGAAGAGGGGAGGGATGATCACCTGATGTGTACTGTGTAAAAAAAATAAAAATAATAATATTCCTCATTAGGAATATAAAGCACTATATTCGTAATATTCGCAAATTCTCGAAGTGCCGATATTCGCAATAAAGATTTGTATTACGAATATTCACGCTCAACACTAGTAGTGACAGGTCGGGGCCAATTACATATCGCCTATATTTTGTTCACTTGGGGTTTGATGACTCTGCGCAAAATGACATACCCTAGGTATTTAGTCTCCTCTAACCCTATCGCACATTTTTTGGGGTTAGCGGTTAATCCAGCCTTCCGAAGGGAGTCCACTACGGTCTGCACTTTGGGTAGGTGACTTTCCCAGTCGATACTGTGGATGACAATATCCAGGTAAGCCGAAGCATACCAATGATGTGGACGAAGCACAATGTCCATAAGTCGTTGCAAGTGGCAGGGGCGCCATGCAGACCAAAGGGTAACACCTTATATTGACACAGCCCTTCTGGTGTGATGAAGGCAGTTTTCTCTTTGGCAGCCTCCCTCAAGGGTACCTGCCAGTACCCTTTGAGGTCCAAAACAGAGAAATACCAGGCTTGTCCTAAACTCTCGATAAGCTCATCCACCCGGGGCATGGGATATGCATCGAATTTGAAAATCTCGTTTAGTTTGCGAAAATCGTTACAGAACCGTAACGTCCCGTCCGGTTTGGGTATTAAAACTATAGGACTAGCCCACTCACTTTTAGATTCCTCAATAATGTCTAGTTGCAGCATTAGCTGCACTTCCTCCGAGATGGCTTGTCGCCGAGCCTCGGGTACTCGGTATGGTTTTAACCGGACTTTTGCCTGAGGCTCAGTGACAATGTCATGCTGAATTGTGGAAGTGCGTCCAGGGAGGTCTGAGAACACATGTGTGTTCCTGCTGACGAACTCCCTGGCCTGCTGAGTCTGTTTAGAGGAGAGGCTGTCCTCGGCCACGGGCTGTCGTCAGTACTGGTCTCCCTATCTTTCCAAGGTTTGAGTAAATTCACATGGTACACCTGCTCCAGCTTTTGCCGCCCTGGCTGGTGTACCTTGTAGTTTACCTCTCAAACTTTTTCGATTACTTCGTAGGGTCCCTGCCACCTAGCCAGGAACTTACTGTCCACGGTCGGTACCAGAACCAAAACCCGATCTCCCGGGTTAAAGATCCGGACTCGAGCCTGACGATTATAGACCCAACATTGAGCTGGTTGAGCTGCCTCCATATGCTCTCTTACAAGAGGCAACACTGCTTCCATACGTTCCTGCAGCTGGGTGATGTATTCAATAATACTTTTATACGGGGTGGGTTGTTGCTTCCACGCTTCTTTGGCTATGTCCAACAGACCACGAGGATGTCTGCTATATAGCAGTTTGAAGGGCGAGAACCGAGTAGAGTTCTGGGGCACCTCTTGCACTGCAAACATAAGATAGGGCAGAAGGAGGTCCCAGACCTTCCCATCCTTAGACACCACTCTTTTTAACATGTTTTTAATGTTTGGTTAAACCTTTCTACCAGGCCGTCAGTTTGCGGATGATAATCAGACGTCCGTAGCTGTTTGATGTGCAGCAACTTACAGAGTTCCCTCATGACCTTGGACATAAAAGGGGTCCCCTGGTCAGTCAGAACCTCTTTAGGTAGCCCTACTCGGGAAAAAAATCTCCATTAACTCTTTAGCTACAGTCGTGGCCAAAAGTTTTGAGAATGACACAAATATTAGTTTTCACAAAGTTTGCTGCTAAACTGCTTTTAGATCTTTGTTTCAGTTGTTTCTGTGATGTAGTGAAATATAATTTCACGCACTTCATATGTTTCAAAAAGTCTTCGCCTCACTGTGCGTGCAGATGCGCTCACGCCTGCCTGCTGCCATTCCTGAGCAAGCTCTGCACTGGTGGCACTCCGATCCCGCAGCTGAATCCTCTTTAGGAGACGATCCTGGCGCTTGCAGGACTTTCTTGGACGCCCTGAAGCCTTCTTAACAAGAATTGAACCTCTTTCCTTGAAGTTCTTGATGATCCTGTAAATTGTTGATTGAGGTGCAATCTTAGTAGCCGCAATATCCTTTCCTGTGAAGCCATTTTTATGCAACGCAATGATGGCTGCACGCGTTTCTTTGCAGGTCACCATGGTTAACAATGGAAGAACAATGATTTCAAGCATCACCCTCTTTTTAACATGTCAAATCTGCCATTTTAACCCAATCAGCCTGACATAATGATCTCCAGCCTTGTGCTCGTCAACATTCTCACCTGAGTTAACAAGACGATTACTGAAATGATCTCAGCAGGTCCTTTAATGACAGCAATGAAATGCAGTGGAAAGTTTTTTTTGGGATTAAGTTAATTTTCATGGCAAAGAAGGACTATGCAATTCATCTGATCACTCTTCATAACATTCTGGAGTATATACAAATTGCTATTATAAAAACTTAAGCAGCAACTTTTCCAATTTCCAATATTTATGTAATTCTCAAAACTTTTGGCCACGACTGTATAAGTTTGGCCAACGTATGTTGCAGTGGCACCGCCTCTGGATACCGAGTGGCGTAATCTTGGACAACCAAGATGTATTGGTGTACTCTAGCGGACTTCGGTACTGGGCCTAAAAGGTCCATAGCAATTCGCCCAACTATTACCTCGATGATCGGGAGAGGTACTAAGGAATGCAGAAAAGGTGCTGGGGGCTAGTTGTTTGGCAGGTCGGGCAAGACTTGCAAAATTCGTCCACCTCTCTAAACACACTGGGCCAATAAAACCGTTGTAATATCTGGTCCTGTGTTTTCTGTATTCCCAGATGGCCCCTGAGAACATGTTGGTGGGCTAACTCTAACACAAGTTTGCGATAAGCAACTGTTAAATATGTTCACCCCGCAGCTGGTTTATCTGATACAGCATATTCTGATGAACCACAAAACGGGGAAACATAGACTTGGCCCCAGGTTGTTGTGGTTCACCATCAATTATTTCCACATTCTCCCAGGCTCGGAATAGGGTTGGGTCCCATTGTTGTGCTGTACCAAAATTTTCCCCGGAGATGTTGAGGTCTGCCAACTCAGGACCCGGTGTCAAGTCCTCCACATCTCCCCTTCTTCCACCGGAGTGGCAGTCACCCCTACTGCTGGCATTTCGGCCTCAGGGTCCCAGGTTTCTGGCCTTCCTCCTGAACAAGGCCAATCTCCTGGATTTACCCCTGACTCATGGGCATCAGTAATTCTCACAACCGGACATAGGGCCGGGAAGCCCGGAAAGTCTATCCATATTATGAGTTCATAGTGTAGATTTGTGGCGACTGCCACCTTGTGGGTCCACCAGACGGCTACCTTGGTTAAAGACACCAGCGTGGTGGGGTAGTCTTTTAAGTCTCCATGGATGCACATCACCCCGACTTTCCGGCCAGTATACTCAGTGGACCGCACTAGGGTAGCCCTTACTAGGGTCACGAGGCTCCCTGAGTCCAGCAGCGCCTGCGCTTGAGTGTCTCCCACTTCCACCTGGCACAAGTGGTCTAGAGATTCCGGGGTACCTGTTGCACACAGTTTCCTGGCATATAGCGACTGACGGTAACCACAATTAGTGTCTATGGGCTCAACCCAATGAGGACAGGCTCCTGACACTTCCTGGCCCATAGTGGGTACATCCCGGGTGGGTTTCATCGGCTCAAATCTCCAGGCCTGGGGTTGAGATTTCTGGGGTTTGACTGCCCCCCTCTCATAAGAACCCCCCTGAAGATTCTTAGTAGCCTCATAGCGTTCCACCAGGTCCACCATCTCCAGGGCATTGCCAGGAGACACCTAGCTGATCCAGTGCTGGAGAGGGGGTGGCAAAGCCCTCCAGAACATATCAGCTAATAGTCGATCCAGCATAGCCGTCGGACTCAGCACATCAGGCTGTAGCCACTTTTGCAAAAGGTGAAATAAGTCATAATACTGGGGTCTCGCGGACTCAGTCGGGTTAAACCCCCACTGATGTACCAGCTGGGCCCAGACCAACACGTTCACCCCAGTCTTGCCAGAATCTCACCCTCTACTTTCTGGTAGTCGGCTGCTTGATCGTCCGGCAAGTCGAAATACACCCGCTGAGAATTGGATGCCAGGAACGGAGCGACGACCTCAGCCCACTGGTCTCGGGGTAGTTTCTCCCTTGTGGCCACCTTCTCGTACATCGCCAGGTAGGTTTCGACGTCATCTAAGGGTGTCATCTTGGGGATCGCCGCACGGACTGCTTTCCAGACATCATGGATGCTTTGGGATGTTCCTGCCATCTGTATAGCCATCACGTTTTGTAACAGCAGCTGGTTTGTTTCTTGCTGCTGCCTGTTAGCCTCCCGTTGTTGCAGGTTGGTTTCTCGCTGCTGCTGGTTAGCCTCCCCAGAGCCATTATTATGGCCTCTATTTTGTTGAGGGTCAAGGGTTAAAATTTAGCGGTTTTAATGCAAGACATACAACCATACCCGGAGAAAAAGTGAAAAGCAAAAATACTTTGGCGATCACGCCTGCCTCAGCGGACGCAGTACAGGGGCAAAAGACAAGTTCTTAAAGCAAAACTTCAGTGTTTATTCACACTTGAGACAAATGCACAAAACAATCCGTTACTTTGCAGTCTTGGTGTTTACTTCACACACAATGGAAAGTACATCTTGGTCTTACTTCACACAAATTGGAAAGTTCATATAAGACAAGTCACCTTGATGTCAGTTCTGCCTCCAGCAGTCCATGGCAGGCTTTAGGGGACCTGTTTCCTCGGCCCATGGGTTTCAGCCCTGCAACCTGGCACCAAGCCTCAGATCCCAACACAGAGATCCTGCTACTGAGCCCAGCTGCCTATTTGAAGGGAACCTGCCAGCGGCAAAAACCACCCCAAACCTATGCCAAGCGCTTATGCCCAACAGCCGTCTGGCTTTGCCGAACAGACGGCTGTCAGTCACAGGAGAAGGGGGCGCGGTTACCTTGACTTGAAGCAAAGAGGCCGCTGCACGCTTGACTTCAAGAGTGACTCGAAAATAGCTCGCTCAGGGGATAAAAGAAAGTTTTTTCCTGCTTTTACCACATCTGACTGCAGGAAGAAAATCATCATTAGAAACACACTGCCGACTACTTGAAGGTACTGCTGGCGGTTTGGGATGTTTTTTGCCGCTGACAGGTTCCCTTTAAGGACAGCCAGGTGCTGCCAAAAACCTGGACCGGCAATTAAAATCCAGTCCGGTATTTGACCCCACCTGGCTGCAAATCAGCCCAACAGCATACGCTGGGAGGAAAATACCTGTTTTCCCAGACCATTCCCCTCACTGTGTCACATGTCATACACTGTTACACCAGCAGATGGCAAATGAGTGTCACTGGAGTTAGAGCTGACCACTCCATCCCCCATTTTGATAGCAGTGGGCTGGTTCTACTTTTTGTCAGGAGGTAGAGCTAGCTAGACTAGTAAGGAGGCAGGGAGTACATCCATAAACCACTGCCCCATTGAACCTTAGGACTAAAAGGTGCAAGGGCTGCACAAAGTCATCAAAGCTATGGTGTTACAGACAGCAGAGTGACCAGCTACCACAGCTTTACAGAGTCTCCTGCAAGGTGAGGGAGAACAAATGAATACACCCATCACCGCAGTTCAGGATAGGCAAACCTGAAAGCCTGCATTACGTAGTAGACACTTACAGTCACAGGTGCCAATTGTCTATCCTGTCTCTGCTTCACAATAATATCTGTCTGATGGCATGATCTGTAGTCTTTATTTTTGCACTCTTGGGAGGTGGTTCTAAACAGTGTTTTAAGCTGAATTCTTATCAAGTTTGAGTACTTCTTTCCTTCTATCCCAAGAGTGACTGCATTAGTGCTGCTCATATAAAGCCACACAATGTGCAAATAAGGCAAACAATGCCAGGCCTTGCTCTCATAGTCAAATAGTGCCCACATAGTGCCAGACAATGCTCACACAGAACCATATGGTACAGTACAGTACCAACATAGTGCTCTACTATGCACAGAATAATATTGTACTCTTAGGACTTGTTCACACGACCATTGCCCCTCTGTGCCCGTGCTGTGGACCGCAAATTGCAGTCCGCAAGGCATGGGCACCGGCCGTGAATGGGGTCCGCGATCCGTCCGTTCCGCAAAAAGATAGAACTTGCTCTATCTTTTTGCGGTGCGGAGGCATGAAACGGAACCCACGGAAGCACTGCGTAGTGCTTCCGTAGGGTTCCGTTCTGTTCCGCACCGCATCTCCGGATTTGCGGACCCATTCAAGGGAATGGGTCCGCATCCGTGATGCGGAATGCACATGGCCGGTGCCCCATGTATTGAAGATACGGCAACGGCCGTGTGAATGAGCCCTTACACAGAGTACTTACAACCCCCACTGACACAGTACCTCCATGACAAATTAATCCCCTTCATTTCTGTTGCTGATCTCACCCAGTTCTAGTGCAAGTCTCTCTCCAGCTTCAGCCAGCGGCTATATTTGGTTGCCAGATAACTGGACATCTACTCTTCCTCTGCTCCAACAATAATACCCTTGCAGTTTCGGCTCCCTGCTCCCATCCGCCAACTGTTTAGGATTGTCATGGCAGACACCACTAGGTATGGCAGGTTTGGAGGGTGATTTAACCTCTTGGGGACACATGATGTTCCGGTACGTCATGTGTAGCTCCGATCACCGCCGCGCGATGGGCGGTGATTGGAACTGGGTGCCTGCTGAAATCAATCAACAGGCACCCTGGGACACTGCGCAGGGGGGTCCTGTGATTTGCTGCGGTTTGCTGCGTTTCCGGGTTATTCAGGTCTCTGGTGACCCGATAACCCGGAACAGGATGGTGATCTGTGGTGTGATAATACACCACCAATCACCATCCTGCGATCCTGAGAGGTGATGGTGACATCACCTCTCAGGATTGCTTCTGATTGGCTGCAGGGCAGGCAGGAGGTTCAGCTTATTGCAGCTTTCCTCCCCTCCTCCTTTCTATGTCCGGGAGCGAGGAGAGAGGAGCCAGCAATCGGATCTCCTGACCCAGCACCCCCCATCTGTGCCCAGCACCCCCTTCTGACCCTCTACAGTGCCATCTGGCACTAAAAGGTATTTAGGGAAAGGTTAGGGACAGGTTAGGTTAGGCAGGGATATTCAGGGAAAGTTTAGCGGAAAAAAATAAAAAAAGTTTTAACTGTTGCATCCCCCTAATCGGGTGTCTGGGGTCCACAGCACAGCTGTGTTACCCTAGACCCCCAGGGGTGCTGCAGCATGCCCCCCTGCCCCCCCCCCATGCACATTTTTATGGGGCACAAGCATTTTTATTTTATTTTTTATTGCGTATGCTGACTGTGGTCGGCACTCTTAGCGTCCGGCCACTGTTAGCGCATCGCACACCCCACCGCTGATCTGCTTCGGAGGGCTGATCAGCGAGTTTGAATTTTATTTTATTTTTTTCACATTTTTTTGCCTTTTTTTTTTTTCTGTTAGTTTTAGGGATAAGTACGTGAACACTCGTGCCCCCACACACACGCACACTAAGTAAAGATTTCCACGCACGCACACACACACTCCCCTATGGCCCGCCGGATGTTCTCGGCTGAGGAGGCATACGCCCAGCTTGCCTCCGACTCAGAGAGCCCCAGTGAGGACGAGGATGACCCCACTTTCCTTTTGTCATCCGCGTCCTCCTCATCATCTAGCGATGAGGATGAGCCCCCAAGGCGGCGGAGAGGCCGGCAGGCAGAGCAAGGGGACCGCCATGCTAGGGACCCTGTGGCCCACACTAGTACAAGAAGCTCTGGGGCTAGTACTAGTTTTCCGGCCCTCCAGTTAAGTCCACCGGATATCCCTACCGGTGAACTTGCATGGTGTACCCCAGAGCATTTTGAGCCACAGTGGGCTTCACTGAATATGACTATTTTAGTCTTTTTTTCAGTGACCACTTTGTGAATCTGACGGTGGAGCAAACGAATGTGTTCGCCCAACAGTTCATTGCTCAACACCCGGGCTCCTTTTTGGCTAGGGCCGGTGGCTGGACTCCGGTCAGTGCAGCTCAGAGGAGGACGTTTTGGGGCCTCGTGCTGTACATGGGCCTAGTAAAAAAAACAGTGTCAGGCATTACTGGAGTGGAGACGTCCTCTACCAGACCCCACTTTACAGTACGGCCATGACTCATACCCGGTTTGAGGCCATCCGGAAATGCCTGCATTATGCAGATAATGCAGCATGTCCCCCCCAAGGTGATCCTGCCTATGACTGCCTGTACAAAATCAGGCTGGTCATCGATCACTTTGGGGCCAAATTTTTGGAGGCCTATGTACCTGGAAGGGAGGTCGCGGTTGATGAGTCTCTCATTGCTTTCAAGGGGAGACTCATTTTCCGCCAGTATGTTCCCTCTAAGCGGGCGAGGTATGGTGTGAAGCTGTACAAACTTTGTGAGAGTACTTCAGGGTACACTTACATGTTTTGTGTGTACGAGGGGCGAGATTCCCATATTGAATCCCCAGAATGTCCCCCACTCTGGGTGTTAGCAGGAAACTTGTGTGGGACCTTATGCACCCACTGCTAGATAAGGGTTACCACCTGTACGTGGATAACTTTTAAACTAGTATCCCCTTGTTTCAGTCCCTCGCCGCCAGATCCACGTCCGCATGTGGGACCGTGCGGGAAAATCAACGCGGCTACCCACCCCCTCCAGGTACCTATCCCCAGGGGTGAGACCCGTGCCCTCACCAGTGGAAACCTGTTGCTGGTCAGATATAAGGACAAGAGGGATGTCCTTGTACTGTCTACTATTGACGGTAACAGCATCACCCCTGTCCCTGTGCGAGGTACCGCGGCAACAGTCCTCAAGCCCGATTGTATCGTGGACTACAATCGGTATATGGGAGGACTTGATCTCTCTGATCAAGTCCTCAAGCCATATAATGCCATGCGCAAAACCCGGGCATGGTACAAAAAAGTTACGGTCTACTTGGTACAGGTTGCCTTGTACAACTCTTTTGTGCTGTCTCGGAGCGCTGGCAACACAGCGAAATTCCTCCAGTTCTATGAGGCAGTCCTCAATAGAGATGTTGCGAACATAAAATTTTACGTTCGTGAACGGCGAACGCGAATTTACACAAATTTTTGCGAACGGGCGAACCGGATGAACCGCCATAGACTTCAATAGACAGGCGAATTTTAAAAACCACAGGGACTCTTTCTGGCCACAATAGTGATGAAAAAGTTGTTTCAAGGGGACTAACACCTGGATTGTGGCATGTCGGAGGGGGATCTATGGCAAAACTCCCATGGAAAATTACGTAGTTGACGCAGAGTGTGGTAAGTTGAATTCGTAATGCGATTAATATAACATGCATTAATCGCATTGCGATTACAACTTAGATCTGAGTTCCTAATGGTTGTATTGCTAGAATTGACGAATATAACGAATATAGCACTATATTCTCAATCTTCGTTATATTCTAGCAATACAACCATTAGGAACCCAGCTCAAAGTTGAATTCGCAATGCGATTAATATAACCTGTAGTCAAATTTGTGACACTGCAGCTTCAGAATGAATCTAAGATGGATGCTGTCCTTGCTTTTTGATAGGAGGTGGGAGGGTCTGGGAGGGAGGGTATGCTGATTGGCTGGAATGTGTCTGCTGACTGTGAGGTACAGGGTCAAAGTTTGCTCAATGATGATGTGTAGGGGGCGGACCGAACATCGCATATGTTCGCCCGCCGTGGCGAACGCGAACAAGCTATGTTCGCCGGCGAATAGTTCGGGACATCTCTAGTTCTTAAGGCCCTGATCTTTTCTGACCGGGAAAGAGCAGGCCGTAGTACCTCGGGAACTGGATGCGCCCGGATCGTCCCTGGCCAACACTTTCCAGGTGTGGTCCCCCATACTGGAAAGAAAAAGGTGCAGAGTGTGTCACAGGAGGGGGATACGGAAGGACACCACCACTCAGTGTGACACGTGCCCCTATAATCCGGGCCTCTGCATTATTGGTTGCTTCAGGGAGTACCACACTTCCATGGAGTACTAAATGTATAATCCCCTTCCCCAATTTTAATTCCATTTAGCCACTGACAATCGGGAAAAAAAAACTATGGTTCTCAGACTTGAGACACTAAAACAAAAACTAAAACTGCCTTCCAGAAACCATATGGCGTTCCTTTCCTTCTGCTCCCTGCCGTTTGGTCATACAGCAGTTTACGACCACATATGGGGTGTTTCTGCAAACTACAGAATCGGGGCAATAAATACAGAGTTTTGTTTGGCTGTTAACCCTTGCTTTGTTACTGGAAAAAATGGATTAAAATTGAAAATTTGCCCAAAAATTTTAATTCTTAAATTTCATCTTTATTTGCCAATAACTCTTGTGGAACACCTAAAGGGTTAACAATGTTTGTAAAATCAGTTTTGAATACCTTGAGGGGTGTAGTTTATTAGATGGGGTCACTTTTATGGAGTTTCTACTCTAGCGGTGCATCAGGGGTGCTTCAAATGGGACATGGTGTAAATAAACCAGTCCAGCAAAATCGGCCTTCCAAAAACCACACGGCGCACCTTTCCCTCTTCGCCCTAAATGTTGTTTTTTTTTACTCCACTTTACCAGTGTCATGAAGTACAATATGTGACGAAAAAACAATCTCAGAATGGCCTGGATACGTAAAAGCGTTTTAAAGTTATTCACACATAAAGTGACACTGGTCAGATTTGCAAAAAATGGCCTGGTCCTTAAGGTGAAAATTAGCCCGGTCCCTAAGGGGTTAAAAAGGAAACCATCATGAATTCCTTGCATGCAAATTGATGTACGTCATTTGTGAGGCTCCTGTACCTGATCGCTGTTTATGACGACCTTCTCATATTAAGTTGCTTTTCATGAATCTGTCACCTAGTTCCTGCGATTCTACTCTTAATATTGCCTCCTGACTATGGTCCAATTGATCTTTCAGCGTGCCTCAACCTAAAAACTGTTCTGCTCATGACCCTCTCCAAATTGCCAGCAATCAATGACTTCTCTGGGGACTGTGACTTTGGAATCTGACTGGGAAAGACTTTAATGAGTTAAGGCTTAAAGAGGACCTTTCACCAGAGGAAAGCCTCTAAACTAACTATACAGAGGTGTAGAGCGGCACCCAGGGATCCCTCTGCACTTACTGTTATCCCCGGGCGCCGCTCCGTTCGCCCGGTATAGCCTCCGGTATGTAAGTAGTTAGGCTCCACCCACCTGATCCTGCCGGCGTCTAATTCTCCTATGCTGTAGCGCTGGCCAATCGCAGCGCTCAGCTCATAGCCTGGGGATAACAGTAAGTGCAGGGGGATCCCTGGGCGCCGCTCTACACCTCTGTATAGTTAGTTTAGAGGCTTTCCTCTGGTGAAAGGTCCTCTTTAAGAATGGTCAGATTCCCTAGGCTACATCCACACGACAGTGAAAAAAAATGTCAGTTAAAAACGGACTTTTTTTTTCACTGATGCCTTTCTGAGAAACGGATGTTAATTGTATGGGGGCAGTCTGTCAGTGAAAAACGGACAAGATAGAACACCGACAGTCAAAAAAACTGCCGTGTGAATAACCCCATAGACTACCACTGGTCTTAAAACGGACGTGTGATGGCTGTTAAAGAAAATTTGGTGTCCGCCTCCAAACTGATGCATTCTGAACGGATCCTTATCCATTCAGAATGCATTGGGGCTGAACTGATCCGTTTTGGGCCGCTTGTGAGAGCCTTGAAACGGATCTCACAGGCGGACCCAGAAACGGCAGTGTGAAAGTAGCCTTAGACTAGTCTATCCTGCTCCAAATGAATTGTGGTTCACTGTATCTTAAGAATTTCTATCACAAAATAAAACCTCCTGCACTATACAGGAAAATAATATTACCATTTCCTGGCAGCAGCAAGTAAAACCAATAGTGTCTTACTAATATTGCCAGTTGTATAATAGATATGGTTTTCAGAGTTTAGAAGGTCTTCCCAGCTGCTAGGATTTTTCCTCAGGCAACAGGATGGGGGAGAGGACACTTCTGACAGTGGGGAAAATAATGAAAATCTTGTTTGAAGGCCTAGGGTATTATAAAGCCTTTTGAATGCCAGTGCAGCGGCCCGGGTGGTAGGTGAAAGGACAGGATTGATGGAGGTGTGAGAAGATGGTGGTCATAGTTCACACAGTAGCTCCTTGGTTCTCCCTTTGACTAGCACAGTGAAGAGAGGTGTGCACTCTTTTTTCTCCTTGGAGCATTCTCTGGTTTGAAGTCTCCTGTGGAAAGTAGGGTGCCCTTGTTAGCAGAATATGGGGTTCAAGGCAGGAAAACCAACTCAGGCAACCAGCAGTGGAGTGGTGGGATGGTTAAGCCATGAAATGATAAGTCTGGAGGTAGTAAAGTTGAGGAAATAAACTTTACTTGAAGTTTAGCAGAATGCATCCATATCGGGCTGTAGGTACAGTTTCTGAGGCTGTGTATATGGGGTACGGGCGCTCCCTGAATCACTTTTCATAGTACCAGTGCTATCTTTCCTTTCCTTTCTTGTAATAAGAACGGGCATAGTATGCATACTAACTAGAACCTCTGCTAGGTCACAAGATATAATAGAGCTCCTCCTTCTATAGGATACTACTGTATGTACCATAGGGCGGTATGTGTAATGATATGCTACATATATATAATATATTAAATATAATTCTGGGCTTCATATCACTGTACAGCTCTATATTCAGTGATGCTTAGTGAAGTTTGTGAGGCTGTTTTGTACGGAGGAATGGGCTAAAATTCCTCAATGCTGATGTGCAGGACTAATCAGCAATTACTGGAATTGTTCAGTTATTGCTGTACAAGGGGGTCACGCTGGTGAAAGCAAGGGTTTACATACTTTTGCCACTCACAGACACGTGATATTGGATCATTTCCCTTAATAAATAACCAGTTCTAATATTTTTGACTCTTTTGTTTGATTTTGTTACCTTTATCTACTTTTAGGACATGTATGAAAATATGATGTAGTTTTAGAAATATAGAAAATTCAGAAGCTTAACAAACTTTCAAGCACCACTGTATAGCTATGGTGTTTATTTTCTCACTATAGGACTATATATGTAGTGACCGGGTTCCACATGTCACTATAGGGCTGGATATGCTCAATATTTGACTAAAGAGCTGCCTATAAAGGTCAGGGAGCTCAGTCCTATTTTCTTAAAGTTATATTTCATTGTATTTTTCCACCTAACTAGTGATGAGCGGCAGGGGCAATATTTGAATTCGCGATATTTCGCGAATATGTGGTAGAATATTCGTCATATATTTTCGAATATTCGTATTCGAGATTAAATCTGCAATGTAAAAATCGCGTAATGCAAAGTGGGTCAAACACGAATTTATAGCACTATAGAATATAGTGCTATATATTTGTTTTTTAGAATATTCATCATTTTTTTCCATCTAAAGTCATGATTCCTCCCTGCTTAAGTTACTTGTGGGCCAATGACTGTTCACTTCAGATGGAAAAAAATGACGAATAATCTAAAAAACGGTCATTGACCCACAAGCAACTTAAGCAGGGAAGAATCATGACTTCAGATGGAAAAAAATTACGAATATTCTCAAAAAACATATATATAGCACTATATTCGAAATATTTGCGAATTCTCAAAGTTGCGATATTCGCGATAAATATTCGTAATTCGAATATTCGCGCTCAACACTACATCTAACACAAATGTAGCTATGGCTGACAGTTTGCCGACTACTTCTGATGGCCCAACCTGACGCCAGTTCGGACCCATCTTTAAGATACAACCACTTTTAGATTTTTCCAGGGCCACTTTAAGTTCCCAGTCAGTCCCTGAGTGTTTCTAATATTGCCAATCAACAGTGAACAAAATGAATATGATGGCAGGAAAAAACCTGTATGCTTGTGCTGTAAAAAAGGCATTTCTGATAGTTCATTCTTTATCTTATCACTAAATGTAATCCTTCTGCAAAGAATTACAGAATTTTGTAATACATACAAATGAGCTTAAAATGCTATTCCAATGCTTATTTAATAATATCAGCTGGGAAAATGTTAAGAGATCATTGCAGTTAATATTAAACATTCATTTTAATATAGGTCCAGCTGCCTCAGGATTGTCCCCCGTATGATTGTTTAAATGTTAGACATCAAGAAATATGCTGCAAATGTTACACTGTTTAAATGCTGACATTCAGCAACGAAATTATATTCATTCTGATAAAGGATCAGAGTGTTTGGGTACTTTTTAAAATTTTAATCCTGGTCCACGTCTTCCATGGTTTTATAAGAAATTATTTAATGCATTTCTGCATAATGGTCAAATCATTTCCTGGAACCTTACTTTATAAGTTATAAATATTTTAGCGATTCCTTATATTAAATCAAATATTTTTTAAATCTCTTTGTAAATATCCAGCTTCTTATGTAGTCTTTTTTAAATTGAACATTGTATAAGATAAATATAAGGGTCTAATTTATAGAATATTAGTTTTCCATATGTGTAAATCCATTAACAATTTGTTCCATTTTTGTCATTTATAATGGAGTATATGAAATCCATCTTCCCTGACACAAGAAAAAACATAATTTATCCAATTTACTCCTCTGCAATCCATATATGAAGAAGGTCCATGCTTTGGACCGGAATGTCATGTACATATTGATATTGTATCACTTTGGATTGTCATATCAATTAATTGTCAAACATTCATAAATTCCTTGTAGTACCAGCTTGTATCATTGTCTACATATGATGGAAAGCCCTACTTAAGCACCATAGAATGAATGGACACTAAACCAGAATGTAAACAATAAAAATAACAAAAAAAAACATAATCTCCTTATTTCTCATTTTTCTCTTCTCTAACATGAAGTAGACAAATGGGGAATGTAAAGTAATAACTATTGTTGTAGTTATTACTATGTATTATAGAAGTAGAGAAATTGAAACTTGGAAATTTGCAAATATTTGGTAAATTTGGTATTTTTTTATAAATAAAAATGATTTTTTTTGACTCCATTTTACTAGTGTCATGAAGTACAATATGTGACGAAAAAACAATCTCAGAATGGCCTGGATAAGTAAAAGCGTTTTAAAGTTATTCACACATAAAGTGACACTGGTCAGATTTGCAAAAAATGGCCTGGTCCTTAAGGTGAAAATGAGCCCGGTCCCTAAGGGGTTAAAAAGGAAACCATCATGAATTCCTTGCATGCAAATTGATGTACGTCATTTGTGAGGCTCCTGTACCTGATCGCTGTTCATGAAGACCTTCTCATATTAAGTCGCTTTTCATGAATCTGTCACCTAGTTCCTGCGATTCTACTCTTGATATTGCTGTCATGTGCATGTAGCCTTAGACTAGTCTAGCCCTACTTAAGCACCATAGAATGAATGGACACTAAACCAGAATGTAAGCAATAAAAATAACAAAAAATAACAATCTCCTTATTTCTCTTATTTCTCTGTCCTATATCACAATTGCAGACCATAAAAATATAATAGAATATTGTTATACAGGGTGGGCCATTTATATGGATACACCTTAATAAAATGGCAATGGTTGGTGATATTAACTTCCTGTTTGTGGCACATTAGTATATGTGAGGGGGGAAACTTTTCAAGATGGGTGGTGACCATGGTGGCCATTTTGAAGTTGGCCATTTTGAAGTCGGCAATTTTAATTCCAACTTTTGTTTTTTCAATAGGAAGAGGGTCATGTGACACATCAAACTTATTGGGAATTTCACAAGAAAAACAATGGTGTGCTTGGTTTTAACGTAACTTTATTCTTTCATGAGTTATTTAAAAAGTTTCTGACCACTTATAAAATGTGTTCAATGTGCTGCCCATTGTGTTGGATTGTCAATGCAACCCTCTTCTCCCACTCTTCACACACTGATAGCAACACCGCAGGAGAAATGCTAGCACAGGCTTCCAGTATCCGTAGTTTCAGGTGCTGCACGTCTCGTATCTTCACAGCATAGACAATTGCCTTCAGATGACCCCAAAGATAAAAGTCTAAGGGGGTCAGATCGGGAGACCTTGGGGGCCATTCAACTGGCCCAGGACGACCAATCCACTTTCCAGGAAACTGTTCATCTAGGAATGCTCGGACCTGACACCCATAATGTGGAGGTGCACCATCTTGCTGGAAAAACTCAGGTGAGGTGCCAGCTTTAGTACACATCATCATGTAGCAATTTCACATATCCAGTGGCCTTGAGGTTTCCATTAATGAAGAATGGCTCCACTATCTTTGTACTCCATATACCACACCAAACCATCAATTTTTTTGTTCCAACAGTCTTTGAGGGATCTATCCAATGTGGGTTAGTGTCAGACCAATAGCGGTGGTTTTGTTTGTTAACTTTACCATTCACATAAAAGTTTGCCTCATCACTGAACAAAATCTTCTGCGTAAACTGAGGGTCCTGTTCCAATTTTTGTTTTGCCCATTCTGCAAATTCAGTGCGCCGATCTGGGTCATCCTCGTTGAAATGCTGCAGTAGCTGGAGTTTGTAAGGGTGCCATTTGTGAGTAGCTAATATCCGCCAAAGGGATGTTCGACTAATGCCACTCTCCAGTGACATGCGACGAGTGCTATGCTGTGGGTTCTTGCTGAATGAAGCTAGGACAGCCACTGATGTTTCTTCATTAGAGACAGATTTCATGCGTCCACATTTTGGCAAATCCAACACTGAACCAGTTTCACGAAACTTAGCAAGCAGTTTGCTAACTGTAGCATGGGAGATGGGTGGTCTCGTAGGGTGTCTTGCATTGAAATCTGCTGCAATGACCCGGTTACTGCGTTCACCAGACATCAACACAATTTCTATCTGCTCCTCACGTGTTAACCTCGGCGACATGTCAATGGCTGTAAACAAAGAGAAACTTGTAAATAACTCATGAAAGAATAAAGTTACGTTAAAACCAAGCACACCATTGTTTTTCGTGTGAAATTCCCAATAAGTTTGATGTGTCACATGACCCACTTCCTATTGAAAAAACAAAAGTTGGATTTAAAATTGCCGACTTCAAAATGGCCGCCATGGTCACCACCCATCTTGAAAAGTTTCCCCCCTCACATATACTAATGTGCCACAAACAGGAAGTTAATATCACCAACCATTCCCCTTTTATTAAGGTGTATCCATATAAATGGCCCACCCTGTATTGTTCTCTAAGGCTACTTTCACACTAGCGTTTTGGCTTTCCGTTTGTGAGATCCGTTCAGGGCTCTCACAAGCGGTCCAAAACGAATCAGTTTTGCCCTAATGCATTCTCAATGGAAAAGGATCTGCTCAGAATGCATCAGTTTGCCTCCGTTCAGTCACCATTCCGCTCTGGAGGCGGATGCCAAAACGCTGCCTGCAGCGTTTTGCTGTCCGTCTGACGAAGCAGAGCAAAACTGATCCGTCCTGGCACACAATGTAATTCAATGGGGACGGATCCGTTTTCTCTGACACTATCTGGCACAATAGAAAACGGATCCGTCCCCCATTGACTTTCAATCGTGTTCAAGACATATTCGTCATGGCTATAGAAGACATAATACAACCGGATCCGTTCATGATGGATGCATGCGGTTGTATTATTGTAACGGAAGCGTTTTTTGCAGATCCATGACGAATCCGCCAAAAAACACTAGTGCGAAAGTAGCCTTAAGCTGCAGCCATGTCTTCTCCCTCCTCTCTCCCCCCTCTGATGCTAGTGCACGTGAGCCAGGAAGTCTAGGAGGAGGGGGTTGGGTTTGTACTTCATACTTTGTCTACACAGTGAAAGTGCTCATTTTGTTGGAAGGAATCACTTAGTTACCAATAATAAAAAAAGTTCAGTGCCAGCCATACCCAGTAGTCGCAGTAGTACACACAGTAACACCAGCCAGCTGTACCTCACAGACTCAACAGTACAATACGTTTTTGTGGCAGAAGTTCATACAGATATAGAAGCAGTATACGTAATGTATACCATTGTACACACATATAACATCAGGACAGCAATGCTTACACAGCCAAATGTGACCTCCATTACAGTCCTACAGCCTTCCAAAGCTCCTGAAAGGCAGATCTGCCTAATTATGCCATTACAATTCCCGTTTGCTGCAATAGGGACTATTAAATGGAAAATCTACCTAAATAAAACCCCATTCTCACCACAACGTTGTGTGCCATAGTTTCCTACATTTGACTTACGGTCCCGGGAAAGATAGATAACATACTGTAGCATGCTGAGGTGTAATAGTGACTGCTGAATTCTAAATCTACCTAAATAAATCCCCATTCTTGCTCCCAAATCATATGATAGCCCCCATATTTTCCTATAAGGGCCTTGGAAAGCTGGGTAACACAGCATGTGGAGCTGTATTAGGACTGCTGGATGCTAAATGTTCCTAAATAAATCCCTATTCTTGTTCCCAAATTATTTGCTTTTCAGGATCCTGGGAAAGCTGGGTAACACAGCATGTACAACTGTAATAGGGCTTTTGAATGACTAAATATACCTAAATAAATTCCCTTTCTACCTGCCAAATTGTGCCATAGCTAGTCATAATTGCCTATCAGGGTGTTGGGGAATCTGGTTAGTTTGCACAAAGTAAAGGTAATACCAAAAGCATTTTCTCAGCAATTTCTCTGTAGGTCTTTTTTAATTATTTCCTGTAATTTTTACAACACAATTCAAAAAGATCTGATCACAAAGTAAATGCAAACAACAGACACACAATCCTCATCTGTTTCTGCTGTAATTGTTGCCATGGAGCTTCTCTGCTCCCCTCCTGCAGATCCTTGAGAACTATACATGTTATAGATTCCATTATAGTCAATGGGGACCAAGACACGCCCCCTTTAACCCAAGCTTAAGTTTTTATGATGTCATACTGGAGCACACAGTTGATTTACATTCAAAGATGGTAGAGACAGGGAGAAAAGGGCTCCTCTCTGCCTACAAGATTTCAGCAAAATTGCTAGCTCAGCTTGCTGACAGTATTGTAGGTGTAAACTTGGATTTAGTTTGTTTTTTTAATGTGTTTAGAGGTTTAGGGTCCCTTTAAACACAGTGACATATACTCTATCAGGGGCGGACACAGGCAGCAAAGGGCCTCTGTGCATAAGATGTACCTGCCCCCCCCCCCCTCCCAATTACACATACAAATATAAATGTATATGTGCAAATAAAAAACATCTTGTGAATGTTTACAATATGTATACTGTATATATTATTGTCATACTAGGTCACGCCTCTAACTCTGCCCAAAGCATAATTATACACACCAAGTCCCCATAATGCCCCCACATAGTAATGATTCCCCCTTTGTGCCAGTACATAGTAGTTATGTCCAGATATGTGCCCCCTCACAGAGGTAATGGTCAGATATGTGCCCCCTTCACAGGGAGTTAAAAAAATATACTCACCTAGTTCCTCATGATCACAGTTCAGCCGCTGGCGCTCCACAGCAGTAGCAGGATGTAGTGTCACACATTGCTCTGCTGGTCTGTGTAGCAGGAGGAGCACAGCAGATTCCCGGCCGCACCGCTCCTCCTCCTACACAGACCAGCAGTGTGAGGTCTGACACTACATCCTGCTACTGCTGTGGAGCCAGGTCCGTATTTAGATTTTATGCTGCCCTAGGCACTTTAGTGCCAGCTTTCTCTCCCCAATGAAGTCCATAGCTGATGGTAAAATGCTCCCTAGGCCTTCAGCTATCCCTCAGGACTCCCTCATACACTAGGACAATTAAAGGACTGACCTGTTACATGTGCGCTCAGGAGCTGAAGGCATCTGTGTTGGTCCCATGTTCTTATGTGCCTGCATTGCTGAGAAAAGTGATGTTTCATTATATACAAACGGGGGCGTTACAATTACACCTACAGGATCATTTGCATATATTCAAATATTCATTTTTTCCCCCTCAATAATGCAGGCATATATGAACATGGGCCCAACACAGACCGGCACTGATAGGTGGCTTTAGCGCTGCCCTAGCCATTTTACAGGCTAAGGCAGCTCTAAAACATGTCCATTGGTGCCAGGGACATCACCGGGCTCACTGCCAGGCGGAAGCCTCCCCCAAAATAGTATTCCGTGGTAATAAGGCTCCCTACAGTGCCCTCAGTACTAATAAGGCCTCCCTATAGGGCACCTCTTATAATCTGTAAGGCACTTCTAAAGAGCCCTCAGTAGTAGTAATGCCTTCCACCACTGCCCACAGGATTTATAATGTTCCCTGCAGTGCCCCCTGTAATTATAATACCTCCTTCCGTACACCCCGGACTTATAATCATCTCTGTAGTGCCCCCATAAATTATAATACCCATCCTCTCCCTCCAGTCTTCTATACCATGCAGTCCCATGTAAATAACACCAGTCGGCTCCCACCAGTCTTCTATAAAACAGTTCCATGTAAATAACCTATCTTCCTTACAGTCTTCTATACCATGCGTTCCCATGTAAATAACTTCACTCCTCTCCCTTCAGTCTTGTATACCATGCAGTCCCATGTAAATAACACCAGTCGGCTCCCGCCAGTCTTCTATAAAACAGTTCCATGTAAATAACCTATCTTCCTTACAGTCTTCTATACCATGCATTCCCATGTAAATAACTTCACTCTTCTCCCTTCAGTCTTGTATACCATGCAGTCCCATGTAAACAACACCAGTCCTCTCCCTCCAGTCCCATGCAAATAACTTCTCTTTCTTAAAGTTCTCTATAACATACAGTCCCATGTAAATAACTTAAATCTCCTCCTTCACCCCCCTCCAATACATAGTCCCATATAAATAACATCACTCCTTACCCTACAGTCTTATAAAATATCTAGTCCCATGTAAATAACACCAGTCATCTCCTTCCAATCTTCTATAACACACAGTCCCATGTAAAAAACATATCTTTCTTATAGTCTTCTATAACATACAGTCCTATGTAACTGACACCCCTCCCTTCAGCCCCTCTAACATACAGTCCCAGTTAAATAACATATTTCCCTCCCACTAAGCAGGTAGGAGGTATAATGGGGAGAAACACATCTCCCAGCATTTCTCTGACACTCACATTCATTCCATGGCATCACAGGTCTCCACTGCTGAGCGCTGCCTCTTTATGCACTGGTCACATGACGGTGACCTCATCACAGGTCCTACCTCCACTTCCACTGCTGAAAAGATCACATGACTATGATGTCATCGAAGGTCCTTCAGCTATGGAGTGTAGACACAAACCGGCAGCAGATTCGCAGTAAGTGCTAATTAGCCCCCCACTACTCCGCCCCCTCCCGACGTCCACACTAAGGTGCCCAGGTTACCCTGTTGGCAGAGGTAGGGAATGAAAAATCTGATAAGATAAAAAATAAACGCTTCTGCTGGCACTGGGATGGGCCCCCTCCCTTGCTGGGCCCCTGTGCAGTGGAACCAGCTGTACAGGCGGTATGTCCGCCCCTGTACTCTATACTAATTAAAGCTGGCCATATACATTAGATAGCTGCAACCCAAATGCTTGAATGAGGACATGGGAGAATGCCACTGCCAGGCACTTCTGGTGGTTTATTGTCCCATCAACAAAGGGATTAAACATGTTGAAATCCAACTGCCCAATCCTTCTCTCTCCAGACACTTGTCACTGGGGGAGAGTTATGAGCCCTCAATACACATTACACGGTTGGTCAGTCCTGGCAAAATGGCCAAATGTGTACAAAGCCAGGTGTACTGTATGCATGATACCGTAAATCTCATTCAAATGAACATAATATGGCGTTGTATAATGTGATTATCATAATCCTTTCCTTTATAAGCTGGAGCAATCTCAATAATAATATCTCCCAATAGGTCGCAAGTTCCTAAACTTGACTTGCAGGCTTTGTCTGCTGAGTACGTAATGCAGAATATTATAGTGTGGCCAAGTCCACTTCATTGTTTACTCTGGCACAGCTCAGCACATACTGTGAATCTGGCTGTGCCTGGTACTGCAGCTGAAAGGGGTTGTGCAAGAATGATGGGGGTTTTGGAACCCCCCCCCTCATTCTGCCAGACCTGCAAAGAGAAGATGACTTATCTTCTTCCCGACTCCCCTTCCTTCTCCTGCAGGCCTGGCCTCCTCTGCTGGGTTGCAGCGATGCCAACATCCGGTTTGAAATTGCCGCAGCCAATCACTGGCTGCCATGATATTCCCACTTCCCGTGTGTCATGTGACCATTTGTCATGAGAAAAGGGGATCCAGACACCACAGCGGCCAGTGATTGGCTGCAGCAATTTCAAACCGGATGTTGACATTGCTCGAGCCCAGGACTGTAGGAGAAGGAGTGGGAAGCCAGCACTAGGAAGCAGGTAAGTCATCTTCCCTTTGCAGGTTCGGGAGAATGGGGGTTTTGCCAAAACTCCATTCTTGCACAACCCCTTTAAGATCCTTTTACATGGATCAATGACCTGGCAGATTATTTGGGATGATCGTTTGGGTAAATGCCCGATCCAGATAATTTGCCAGTGTAAAAGGGGCCGAGTTTGTTCGTTCATTGTGTAATTGGGTTGTCCTGCAGCCACCAATAATCCTCGTTCCTATGCAGCAAATGGTACTGTCTTGACAAAGATCTGCTGAGCAGGAACAATAATTTCCTATTAGGATAAATGATAGCTGTATCAATCACCATACAGCGAAGGCGTTATTTATCTCAGGAAAGTATGGTATATCCACATGTATGCTAAATACATGAAAGTCCCAAGTCTGGGAACCTCATAAGGGAGAATAGAGGATAGCATGGTCTGACAACACTTGCTAATCAATTCAAAATGATCAATTTTCCCCACTGAGATGAGTGGCGTACACAGATCTTATAGTCCTATAGCAAAACTCAGTATGGACCCCGCTGCCCCACTCAGTATTAGTATGTCAACCACTCCCAGGCAAGACAGAAAGCAAAGTGCAATGTTTGACATTTCTTACAATTTTCTTTTTAAATTAAGGGTGCTGTCTCATGTCGCAGAGTTGCTGCTTTATGGATGTGGCAAAAAACACATCAAACATATCTGGGGTTATGCTGAGTTTCCTTCCGGCAAGGGGGAAAAAAAGCAAATAAAACAAAGCAAAATTTATTACATTAATTACAAAAATTACAAATACAAGCTTACAAAGGGCAGGCATTCCACTGTACTACATCCTGTCATGGCAACCTGTAGTAATTAAAACTATGAGTATGGCAGCCTGTACAAAAGGTGCAGAGCATCGTGTGACGGTGGGGTCTGCCCTGTAGTTGCATGGTACAAGAGAAGTGTTACACCCCATTCCTGGATGCCTGTGCAAGATTCCTGAAAACCTTATCATTGCCTCCTCCAATGCTGCTTGCCTTGCACCATTAGGCAGAAGAAACCCAAGACCATGGTGTGCCCCAAAGGGAGGGCACAGCACATCACAGCACAGTCCAGGGAAGCATTAGCGTGAGTACCAACTACAACCACCCTTCTTGCTACTATCGCTTCTATTCTCCTCTCTGTTCTCCTCTCTTGTGCTCGCTGAAGTATCTGGCACCCAAATCCCAAAATGGGAAACTTTTAAAAAATATAATGGTAAGACAATTATTTAGCATTTTTAAGATTTTTCTGATAGCAAATAAAAACACACATCCTGTTTAAATAATGTTTCTCAGAATATAAAATACAATTGACCTTTTGTCTCGGGCCTGTCATACAATAAAGACACATTTGTAAAGTTCACCTTCTAATACTTCCTGATTTCTTCAGACTATAAAATAGCTCTATTTGTCCATGCGATAATGTAAAATAGTTAAATACAGGGTATAGTAATTAAGAGCAACAAGCACTTTATATTACCTTTATTTTTGTCACACTATACTATTACTATAATACAGTACACATGCCTCTAGTTCGTCAGGTAACAAGCTGCTCAACCTGTTTTGGACTGTACAGCACTTGCTTTATTAGGCTGCCCAGATGCAGCATCCTGTTTATTCATTCAGTGCATAATAGGCTTGCTCATTTATGGCCAACTTCCTTATTAAGGACTAAGCACTTGATATCATCTTGACAAGTCTATGAGCTGACTGTCAATTCATCTCCATACTGAAACAGAAGTTGATTTTTAACTTCATTTTTTCAATCCCTGTCGAGTGGAAGGGGGCGTGGTCTAACTTGATCGGGGTGTGGCTTAGCGGGACCTGGAGGCGGGTTTTTTAAGTTCGTCTTTTGAGGGTGGACACATTGTAGCCGGGGGCGTCTGGGCTCCTTCCTGCAAGAATGACGCCCCTCTGGGCACCTTACTGGCTCATTTGCATACCAAATAAACTGGATTTTCAGAGGATAAAAACATCTATTGCTGGAACAAAGGCACATCTTGAAATAAGGTACTAAGTGCTAATAGGCCATAGCTTTACTTCAATAGCAATTATCCTTGTGACAGATTTTCTTTAAAGCTCTCCTAAAGCAGTGAAGAAAAATGGCTGGGTTGTTATGGAAACCTGGTGTAAAGCTGTGTGTATGTGGAGGCTGGCCTGCGAGCTTCAGTTGGCTGATAAGGGTCATGTGATCAGGCTTCTATTGGCTAATGCATTTTTTGGGAATATCTCAGGAACGGTACATCCCAGAGAGCTGGTCTAAAACCTTCCTGGATACCTGATGTACCTGTGTGCCAAATTTGGTGATGGTATATGCGACAATGTGGATTCCTTTAGCGGACATACATACACACACATACACTCAGCTTTATATATTAGATCTCACTGATACTTTCTGCTCGGTCCACACTGCTCTCCACTTCCAGGTCCCAACCTGGCACACAGGAAATGGCTGAAAATGCCTGCTTATCCATTCACTGGGGCAGGAATGACCCATCTCAACTATTGATTGGCTAAACAGACATTTCTAACTATTTTCAATTTGTCAAGCTGGGACTAGGAAGTGGAAAGCAGCAGGGACAAGAACAGCGTAGTAATAGCCAGCGTAGTAACTAATATTACCAATAATAATACTGGAGAAAAAATGAACAAACCACCAGACCATGCAAAGAAATTACCACCACCAAGTTACTGAATACCACTGTACTGATACCACTGTACTAAGACGAAACTTACTATCATACAATGACCATATAGTAGTAGATTCCAGATGAACACGTATATAAGTGAATACAGTACAGTTATATCCAATGATTTACAGACTAACCAGGTTTTTTCTTTTTTTCTGGTTAACCTATCCTAATATCATGGACAGCCAACATTTTTTACAGACTAATTGAAAAACCATAATGAAGGATAAAGAATTTAAGTAATGCATATCTATACATCAATATACTGTTAGGAACTCATTACCTTAAAATACAAGCAGTCTCTAATCTTTGTGGTTACTTATCGGCGCTGCAGATCCACCAAGCGACGTCGGTAAAGTTCGCTTCACAGTCAAAGTTCCAATAAATGTTGATCGCGCTGCCTATGAGTCAATATATTCCAATATATTGATTTTAAGGCTGAAATTTTATGTTCTTTTTGTAAGTAGAATAAAAACTGCTATTTGCGGAATTACCTGGTGGAATTTCACTATTGTGTTATAACTTCCCTCTAGGGTGCATGTGTACGTGAGTGCACCAGCCTCTGGAAACCGATTGTTTGGCTACAAGGTGAAACAACTGCGCATTTGGAATAAGAATCTGGGATTGGAATCCTATACTCATAGGCAGCGAGATCAACATTTATTGGAACAGGAACTCATTACCAGCATTTATTATGAGCTTGAAAATGATGATAATTACTGCCAAAATAATCTAGTCAAGTACCATCAGCTTAAAAAAAATAAAAAATTACAGAAGCGTTTTTTTTTTCACGGACAAAAAGTTGGCTATTTTTATGGACTGTCCAAAAATTTCTGGACAGTTGGCAACCCTGCTTACACATGACATCCTCTCTGATTGGAATGGTTGACTTTCCTTTTTCTCGTTCATTTGGCCCAGCCTGTCATAATTAGGGTTAGGGTTAGCCATGAGTCGTATCTGTAGAGTGTAACGCAAAGATATCTTTGGCTCCTCACTTTTCCAGCACCCTAAAGTTATGGTATGTCTCCATTTGTGTCCTTATACGATAGTAATTCTCCCCTTTGTGCCCCTTAAAATAGTAATGGGCCCTGTATTTCTGTTTGGTGTAGTAATGTCACCCTCCGTGCCCTTTTGTACAGTAATGTCCCCTTTAGTGCCCCTAACTACATGTACCCCTTAGTGCTCCTTATGTACCCCTTAGTGCATGATAATACATTAATGTCTCGCTTAGTATAGTAATGCTCCCTTTAATGCTCCTAGCATCAGTATTGTTCCACCTAGCACAGTGCTCTCTGCCTTAGTGCACCTAGCATCAATAATGTCCCCCTTAGTGCATTAATGCTCATTTGGTGCACCTCTTTCATGGCCCCAAAGTACAAACCGGATTCCAAAAAAGTTGGGACACTATACAAATCGTGAATAAAAACTGAATGCAATGATATGGAGGTGCCAACTTCTAATATTTTATTCAGAATAGAACATAAATCACGGAACAAAAGTTTAAACTGAGAAAATGTACCATTTTAAGGGAAAAATATGTTGAATCAGAATTTCATGGTGTCAAAAAATCCCCAAAAAGTTGGGACAAGGCCATTTTCACCACTGTGTGGCATCTCCCCTTCTTCTTACAACACTCAACAAACGTCTGGGGACCGAGGAGACCAGTTTCTCAAGTTTAGAAATAGGAATGCTCTCCCATTCTTGTCTAATACAGGCCTCTAACTGTTCAATCGTCTTGGGCCTTCTTTGTTGCACCTTCCTCTTTATGATGCGCCAAATGTTCTCTATAGGTGAAAGATCTGGACTGCAGACTGGCCATTTCAGTACCCGGATCCTTCTCCTACGCAGCCATGATGTTGTGATTGATGCAGAATGTGGTCTGGCATTATCTTGTTGAAAAATGCAGGGTCTTCCCTGAAAGAGATGACGTCTGGATGGGAGCATATGTTGTTCTAGAACCTGAATATATTTTTCAGCATTGATGGTGCCTTTCCAGACATGCAAGCTGCCCATGCCACATGCACTCATGCAACCCCATACCATCAGAGATGCAGGCTTCTGAACTGAGCGTTGATAACAACTTGGGTTGTCCTTGTCCTCTTTGGTCCGGATGACATGGCGTCCCAGATTTCCAAAAAGAACTTCGAATCGTGACTCGTCTGACCACAGAACAGTCTTCCATTTTGCCACACTCCATTTTAAATGATCCCTGGCCCAGTGAAAACGCCTGAGCTTGTGGATCTTGCTTAGAAATGGCTTCTTCTTTGCACTGTAGAGTTTCAGCTGGCAACGGCGGATGGCATGGTGGATTGTGTTCACTGAAAATGGTTTCTGGAAGTATTTCTGAGCCCATTCTGTGATTTCCTTTACAGTAGCATTCCTGTTTGTGGTGCAGTGTCGTTTAAGGGCCCGGAGATCACGGGCATCCAGTATGGTTTTACGGCCTTGACCCTTACGCACAGAGATTGTTCCAGATTCTCTGAATCTTCGGATGTTGTTATGCACAGTTGATGATGATAGATGCAAAGTCTTTGCAATTTTTCGCTGGGTAACACCTTTCTGATATTGCTCCACTATCTTTCTGCGCAACATTGTGGGAATTGGTTATCCTCTACCCATCTTGGCTTCTGAGAGACACTGCCACTCTGAGAAGCTCTTTTTATACCCAATCATGTTGCCAATTGACCTAATTAGTGTTAATTGGTCTTCCAGCTCTTCGTTATGCTCAAATTTACTTTTTCCAGCCTCTTATTGCTACTTGTCCCAACTTTTTGGGGATTTGTTGACACCGTGAAAATTGGAATCAACGTATTTTTCCTTTAAAATTATACATTTACTCGGATTAAACATTTGCTCTGTCATCTACGTTCTATTACAAATAAAATATTGACATTTGCCATCTCCACATCATTGCATTCAGTTTTTATTCACAATTTGTTTAGTGTCCCAACTTTTTTGGAATCCGGTTTGTAGTTAGTAGGGTGTGCACCAGTACATAATTACAGAAAAAAAGTTCACAATGAGCGATCTACTTTCTTTTGACCTCTGTGAAGCATCTAGCGCTGGAAGCGCAATGCAATGAGGTCATTGTGCTGCTGGATGTCTTCTGTGTGCTCCTTACCTTCTGGGATCCCATCCAGTCTAGGGTCCACCTCTAGATCTCTGGTAGGTCACAGGCCTAAAGCAGCCTGTTCTTTACCAGCGTAATTGGCGGGCAGGAAGCCAAAGGCTCTCTGCTCCAGCTTAGCTTTCAACTGGATTAACACCCTGAGGATATTAACACCCTGAGGATATAGGTATTGTTGAAAACAATGCCTGCCTGGGGTTTTGGATGGGCCCAGGCCCCCTCGTCTTCTGGGCTAATTTGCGGTTGCACTCCCTGCGACCATAATCATTACCACCCTGGTAAAAGCAGTAGTGGAGGAATTATCTTTTATCTTTAACCCATCCTTTTTTTTTCTTAAAAAAACGTGTTCCCCTGGAAAACCGCTTTAAAGTGACCTCTAGTTGTAAATTGAGATAATATTTTGAGCAACTTGCCTCTACCTATAGTAATTACCTATTATAACATTATCATAAAGTGTGAAGTGTAATTTTACAATTAAGAAAATTGCGCTGCCTCATTGTATACTAATGCTGTAAATATTATAATGTCTGGCCTTCAAATGATACATATGATTTATCATGCCAGACAAGGTAATGAGCTCATTCTAGGAACACCCTTCTCAAAAAAAGTTTAAAAAAAGTAATAAAAAAAAAATAATAGTACTGTAATTAAAATAATTAGGTCAGTAAAAATAGATATTTTACTCAGCACTTATTCTATTATTATAATGGTTTATATATTATTATTATGGTTTAACAGGCAGATTATCTGTATAGCTCTTGTCCCTTACTCTCTACTTCACTTGAGGATCGTGCAACGATTGAGGCAGACTCAGCAGAGTTCAAATTAAGAGAACTTTTCTCTAATTGGTGCTAAAGCAGTAAATGCTGCAAAAAGTGGGTGACACACAGCCTGGTGGTTATTACCATCATAATTGGGCACACAGCTTGGCGGTTACCATCATATCTAGGCATACAGCTTGGCGGTTACCATCATAATTGGGCACACAGCTTGGCAGTTACCATCATAATTGGGCATACAGCTTGGTGGTTACCATCAAAATTGGGCACACAGCTTGGCAGTTACTAGTATTGGCATAAGTCTCTATTTGGCACACAGCTTAGCAGTTATAATAATATCTAATGGTCATACACCTGAGCATTAGAGTCTCTGTTACACTTACAGAGAAAATCATAGCACAAGTCCAATGTGTGATGCACATGGGGTAACAGAACACAACATTCCCATCAATCAATGAATTCAGCGAAAAAGTTAGATTTTTAGGTTTAGGTTTGCTTTTTGGCCGCTTTTTGTACTTAAAAAGCTGGTGGACCAGTTGCATGTGCTCTTGGCAGCTGAAGGCATCTTTGTTGGTCCCATGTTTATGTGTCTGCATTGCTGAGAAAAATAATGTTTTTTTTTTGCTTCAAGTCACAGAAACTGCAAGCGAGGTTTGCGAGTGAAGCAAGGTTTGCAAGTGCTGCAAAAGTACATTGAAGGAAGTGCAAAATGCAGATAAGTGCACACTTTAACTCTAGGCCATAGTTCAACACAAGGACATAGGAACCAAGGTTTGATACATTTTACTTGTGCATTGTTTGCTTTATTTTAGCAAGTTTCCCAAAAACAGCAGTATGGGGTATAAATTTTAATTCACATTTACGCAGGTTTTTTTCCCTTATTCTTAATCCCCATTTAAATATGTACTCCATGGACAACTCTTCTACGTTTGTGTCCTGGGCAACATATTCATGTTTTGAACAGCCGTTTGAGGGTGAATACATTTGCACTAGATGCAAGCATGTTGCTTAGGCTACTTTCACACTCTCGGCAAGGAACTCCAGCAGGGTGTTCCAGCGGGTGTTCCAGTCCGTGCTGCCGCTAGTGCACGCGTGCCCCTGGACTACCGCTCCGGCCCCATTGACTATATTGGGGGAGGGCCGGAGTTCCGGCAGCAGAATGGCAAACATGCCAAGAGGCAGCCGGAATAAAACTACGACATGTAGTTTTATTCCGGCCGCCTCTTTGCATGTTTGCCGTGCTGCCGCCAGAACTCCGGCCAGCCCCCATTATAGTCAATGGGGCCGGAGCGGTATTCCGGGGCCACGCGTGTACTAGCGGCACCACAGATCACCCGCCTAGACAGCCTGCCGGAGTTCCTTGCCACTAGTGTGAAACTACCCTTATTTCACAAAGAAATTAGATTCATGATGAATTACTTTGTCACGAAGTGCATTTCTGTGTACGTAGCTGGCTCGATGGCTGGGAACAGTGATTGCGTCGCCGCCGGTCATTGAACCATTGAGATGCCGCGTTCATTGCTGATCATGGCATCTGAGGCTACCATTTAGGTCTTTCAGGGGTTAATCATGGTAAAAAAAAAAATACTCAACTCATTTACTTGCATAGAGGACATCACAGCCATCTTGATTGAAGACAATGCGCGTGGCGGCGTGGTGACATCATATGTCACCCCACGTGAGATTTTGTGCAGTATATTCAATCAAAATGGTCACAGCGCCTCTTCGCGCGCAAATTGATGACATAGAAGTTTAGCTGCATAGCCAAATAGAGCAGCTGCACAGGCTGGTACAGTGGTCATAATGGGAGATTTTAACTTCCCAGAAATTGATTGATGTCATGGTTTTGCCTCAACTGCAAAGGGAAGAAAATTTCTCAATTGCTGCAGGGCCACTTTATGGGTTGGTTTGTAGAAGCTCCCACTAGGGGCGATGCTTTCTGCTGGATATGGTAATTTCTAAAGATGCAGAGCTTGTTGGTAATGTTGCGGTTTGTGAAACACTTGGTAATAGTAACCACAATATAACCATATTCCCTGAACTATAAAACGCAAACTCTGGCTGGGAGGGCAAAAGCACTGAATTTTAAAAAGGC
Organism: Bufo bufo; assembly: GCF_905171765.1. NCBI lineage: Eukaryota > Metazoa > Chordata > Amphibia > Anura > Bufonidae > Bufo > Bufo bufo. Next base: position 479,856,993 of record NC_053393.1, on the reverse strand, counting down.
CAATTTGAGGGTGGCATTTCAGGGCATATACTGAGGATAAATGGGAGAGCTTCAAATCCACATTGGGTAATCAAACTACAAAAAATGGCTTATAGCAACTGTAAAAAGGGCAATAAAAAAATCTGTAAAAAAAAAGATAAAATCTGCAAATATACAAAATAAATGGCAGGTGGCCAAAGAGAACAAAATAAATCCCCCCAAATTCTTTAAATGTATAAATGCTACAAAAAAAAGGTCAGAGCAGATTGGTCCCCTAAATAATAGTAAAGAGGGGATGGTCAGTGGAGATGAGGAAGAGGCAGAGTTACAAAAAATTTTGTATTTACAAAAGAAGAGAAAGTAGCTGATATTGGGAGTGTCAGGGCTGTTAGTACATCCAGTAAATTGGTTAACTGTAGATATCACCCAAGCTAAGCTAAGTAAGGTAAATATGGACAAGTATCCAGGTCCAGATGGATTACACCCAAGAGTTCTTAAAGAACTCAGTTTAGTCATTGCTGTGCCCCTGTTCATAATTTGTAGATTCTCTAAGGACTGGTACAGTGCCAAGTGATTTGTGGTGCACAAGTAATTATAGACCAGTAGGCTTAACTTCTGATGTGGGAAAATGTTTGAAGGACTCTTAAGGGACTATATACAGGAGTATGTGACTGTAAATAATATTATAAGTTATACCCAAGGACAGAAGTTGTCAGACAAACCTGATTTGTTTTTATGAGGAGGTGAGTAGAAGCCTGGACAGAGGGGCAGCTGTGGATGTACAGTAGTGTTCTTAGATTTTGCAAAGGCATTTGACACTGTCCCGCATAGACATTTAGCAGGTAAATTAGGGTCTATAAGCCTAGAAAGTACAGTTTGTAATTGGATTGAAAACTGGCTGAAGGATCCTATTCTTTGCTCTTTCTACTTTGATAGTGGTTGTCCTTGGTATTACAGCTCAGTCCCATTTACTTGAATGAAATGAGCTGCACATAGGCCATGTGACCAATGCACAGTGATGTCACTGGTCTAGGAAGCGGCCTAAGTGCTCACAGAACACTGCAGTTTCTTTAAATCGCTGATTGGCGGGGGTCCTAGGAGTCGGAACCCCTCCGATCTGAAATTAATGACCTATTCTGAGCATAGGCCATCAATATCAAATCCACAGATAACCCCTTTAACTCCATTACCCCCATCTCTGGTTGACTGAACTACATAACAGTAGATAATTGTAATATTGTCGGGTGTGTTTTAGGTGACAAAACATCTATATTAAATTTCACATCTTCTGATGTTTAGACCCTTGATAATCCAATGTGCAGGAAGAGTGCAGAGAGTGCACCCATAACTGGTAGCTGAACATTTACTATCAATTCTGTTTATTGCCCCAATTATCTGGTGACTAATCACATATAGCACACTGTGGGTTGCGGCCTGCATGCCTGGGCTGCCTTTATTCTAAGTCTCTTTTCTGAAGACCACAACTAATGACAAAAATGTGTTTGTTCCTAAAACTTTGTGGAGAACGGAGAACATTCCAGTCTGTTAGGCAATTCATGTCATAAGCAACAGCAGCAAACTGCTGATATAGCTACTCAGCTCACACATGGGAATAATCGCCTGTTTGCCAGTCACAGGGTAGGAGCTGTCAGAGCTGCATTGTGCAAGATTAGTAGTAATATCAGTATTCTTCTATTCAACTAAACTGCTGTATAGTCAATGGATTTTGCGCTGCCAGTGATTCTTCACTTAGGGGACAGTCACACGTTCAGGTTTCCTGATGCAGTTTTGGAAGCCAAAACCAGAAGTACATCTAAAAAATAGTCTTTACCCCTTCAGATTTTCTGTTTTTCACTCCCTGCCCTCACGGATCCATAACTTATTTTTTTTTGTTCAGATAACCTAATTAGGGCTTGTTTTTTGTGGGACAAGTAGTACTTTTTACTTGTACCATTTCCAATTACATAGAATGTAGTGGCAAGCTAAAAAAAAATCTAATAAATCTAATTACTATTTCCATAAAGCCTACAAAAAAGGTACCAGACCACATGAAATTACAATACCCAGTAATTAACCCCTTCTACCCCGGGCCAGTTTTCACCCTTCTGCCCAGGTCATCTTTTGCAAATCTGACATGTGTCACTTTATGTGGTAATAACTTTGGAACACTTTTACTTTTCCAAGCCATTCTGAGATTGTTTTCTCATGACACATTGTACTTCATGATAGTCATAAATTTGAGTCAATATATTTTACCTTTATTTATAAAAAAAATCCCAAATTTACCAAAAATGTAAAAAAATTAGCAATTTTCAAAATTTCTATTTCTCTGCTTTTAAAACAGAAAGTAATACCTCATAAAATATTTATTACTTAATATTTCCCATATGTCTACTTTATGTTGGCAGCATTTTGTAAAAGTCATTTTTTTTTTTTAGGATGTTAGTAGGCTTAGAATTTTAGAAGCAAATCTTGACATTTTTAAGAAAATTTCTAAAACCCACTTTTTAAGGACCATTTCAGGTCTGAAATCACTTTGTGGGGCTTAAATAGTAGAAAGCCCCCATGAATGACCCCATTGTAGAAACTACACCCCTCAAGTTACTCAAAACTGATTTTACAAACTTTGTTAACCCTTTACGTGTTCCACAAGAATTAAAGGAAAATGGAGAGGAAATTTCTAAATTTCCCTTTTTTAGCAGATTTTCCATTTTAATCCATGTTTTTCTTTAACACATAAAGGGTTAACAGCCAAACAAAACTCAATATTTATTACCCTGACTCTGCGGTTTACAGAAACACCCCACATGTGGTCGTAAACTGATGTAAGGGCACACGGCAGGGTGCAGCAGAAAAGGAACGCCATATGGTTTTTGGAAGGTAGATTCTGCTGGACTGGTTTTGAGAAGCCATGTCCCATTTGAAAATTTTAATTTTGGCACAGTTTTTATTTATTTATTTTTACAGTGTTCACCTGAGGGATTAGGTCATATGATATTTTTATAGAGCAGATCATTATGGAAGTGGCAATACCTAATATGTATACTTTTTCTTATTTATTTAAAAAATGATGTTTTAGTGTCTCCATAGTCTGAGAGCCATAGCTTTTTTATTTTTTGACTGATTGTCTTAGGTAGGGTCTCATTTTTTTGTGGGATGAGGAAGACGGTTTGATTGATACTATTTTGGGGGCATAGCTTGGTGTTGCAATTTTTGCGATGTAAGGTGACAGAAAATGGCTTTTTTGGCAGAGTTTTTTTTTTTTACGGTGTTCATCTGAGGGGTTAGGTCATGTGATATTTTTATAGAGCAGGTTGTTACGGACGCGGAAATACCTAATGTCTACCTTTTTATTTATTTTTACTTTAGCACAATAATAGCAGTTTTACACTTTTTGTAATGTAAGGTGACAAAATGGCTTTTTTTTTTACACAGTTTTTTTTATGGTGTTTATTGGACGGGGTGGATCAAGTGATAAATTTATAGAGCCAGTTGTAACGGACGCAGCGATACCTAATATGTTTGTTTTTCCTTTTTTTTTTATTATGAAATCTGTGAAAGGGGCGTTTTTTTTGTATTTTTACTTGAAACTTTATTTTTATTTTTATTAAAAACACATTTTTTTGCTTTTTTTTTTTTTTACTCTTTATTTCTGTCACACTCTGGGACTTCAACTTTTGGGGGTCTGATTCTCTCTGCAATGCTTTACAATACATCTATATTGTAATGCATTGCCTGTTAGTGTATGACACTGAGTCATATGCTTACAGGTTCCCTAGGAGACCCAGCCCGAGGCTGGATCTCCTGGGCATCCATAGAAGGCAGGTCATGATGCCATGCAAGGCATTTGGCAGCCTCTGCACGGCATCAGGCTGCCTTGTCATGCATCGGGTCCCCGCAAAAGCAGCGCGGGGACTCAATGCACTCCTTCACCCGCCTCAAACCACTACTATGTCACGGTCAGCGCTGATATTTACGATAGGCACTGGAGGAGCCTTCGGGAGTTGCAGGGAGATGACGGGAGAGATTTGTGCATTTGCGTAACCATTGCAGCCTTATACATTTCCTGAGTAGGTGTGAGATAGACATCCATCCTGGTCTTCTGTCACACTAAACACCTATCTGACTGCATTGGTCAATAAGCATTGGGTATACTTTAGCCTCCACTGAACATTGCGGTATCGTTTTTGTCCAGACTTATTGCACACACCCATGTACCTGTCAAGGTCTATCAGGATGTACCCGCAGTGTTGAGTTTTCAAATGAGACTGGTATTTCTTTATCATGGGGCATATAAGAGCCCGCTCAGTCTGGTTGAGGGGATTTGTCCGTTCCCAAGAATAGGCAGCACACTGTATTATTGTACTTATCAAGGAGTGTTGTATGTAGATACGCTTGATTATCTGTTTACTTTCTGTGTCGTATGTATTTATGTATGTATTGGTGACTTACAAGCTACTATTATGATTCACCCATTGTACTGACCCCCTGAGGAACCCAGTGTTTGGGGGAAACGCGTAGGAGTGCTAGGGGTGATAGGGCCTGTTGAGGGACAGTGAGGGTGTAATAGCCCAGGCATGAGGACAGAGAGTCCCCACCATTAGGGGTCGTCTCTGGGCTGCGGTGTATCGTAGGCTGATCTTTAGGGAAAGGTCTCCACACCCTACAGCGACATAAAATCTGCTTGGTTGTTATATGTAGTTGTGTATATTTTGGCAGGGAACTGCGTATTGGCTATTTTGTATTGTGTTGTCTGATGAACTGATCACTCATCATTATCTATACTATACGGGATAAGATTTTTAACTGACCGAAATAAAGTATATTGTTTTTAAGGGTCTTATACTTTGCTGGAATTGGACTTACTATTTAAGACTCTGATATAATTGGATAAGATATTGGTAATTGCTGTTTTTTCATTTGGACGCAATGTATTCAATTTCCAAATCCATTTACATTCCAATTGAGCAAGTTTCTTTGATATGTTTCCACCACGAACATTTTTAGGTATACATTCTATTCCCAGGACCTTCAAAGCTTTGGGATCACAGTCATGATTTATTTTCAAATGTCTGGCGGCAGGCTTCAAACTCATCACATCTCTTTCATTAACAACAGCCGAGATATCGCGAACATGTTCATGTACCCTAACTCAACTCCCTTGTGGTGAGACCCACATGCACTTTCGGGCACGGACATTTTGCATAGTAGACTACTGCTGTACTAGAACAGGTCAATCGGTGTGTGATCCGAAAAACCTGTTCACCAGTAACATCACAAAACTCAGTAGCCCTTTCAATTTTGGCACATCCTATACACCTACCACATAGGACAAAGCCCCATTTGGGTTTCCCTATCCCCGGGAAAATTGAAGAACCGGTTTCATATACAGACTCCTCACCAGATGATCTTTCAAATTTTTTGATCTCCTTGCTACTACCGAAGGACCCGAGGTGGCATACTTTGCAACGATCGGATTCATCAGTGGTACCGGCCAGTATTTCTCCAAGCATGCCTTCTTCTCAGAGCATCTAGAGTGATAGTTTGTGATAAATCTCACCTTGTCATTTCTAGATTTATTTGTCTTAGAATAAAGGAGGTCAGAGCGAGGGCAGGATTTAGCCCTCCTATAAGCATTTTAAAGGATCGTTGATTATATCCACGACTGGAAAATTGCTGTTTCAAGTCAACATGTTTCGATCTGACAGGAAGAGGTCTCTCTCCCACAGCCCCAGGAAGAGATTAGCATATGAGGGAGCACAAGGCTCCCCATTGCAGTCCCCTGGAGCTGCAGGTAGAAAGACCCCTCAAAAATGAAAAAATTGTGTGTAAGAACAAAATCTAAAAGATCCACTTGAAGTGTTTTTTTACACTCATTTTTTTACACTCATCCAAAAAGAAAGAAGGCTCCTGGGCCTATATTTAATGGGAAGAGGAAGAACTATCTAGAAGAAGGGTGACAAACAACAGGATACCTTGAAGGTAATTAATCTTTCTCAACATGTATTGCCCCCAGTGGATGTATCAGTGTTAGCGAAGGGCCTTACCTTCTCTCCTTGTGCCACTTTTGACCATTTTACAGCGGTGAAGGATTTACATATAAAGAGGAGGACACTGATGTTTTTGCCACAAAAGAACAAGAGGCTGTGCTTACATTGGAAAAGTTGATGGATGAAAATGAAAAAGCTAGAAATGATGAGATCCCATCATCTATTAAATGTAAGTCCAACACATTTCCACCTCTCTCATTGTGTCCTTCGATTGATCTTTTTGTTAAATTGGTGTCCAAGGAGTTGGTGGATATTCATACGTCTATACCCAGAGATAATTTGTCAAGAGCGGAACTTGAGAGTTTGAAAAAACTATCAAAACTCCCTGATGTAGTATTTAAACCTTCAGACAAAGGGGGAAATATTGTGATTTGGTCCCATTCATTGTATGAAAAGGAGGCATATAAACAATTAAGAAATAAGGAATGTTATAAGAAGCTTACATTTAATCCACTACATTCATTTGAAGGGATGATGAAACAGATCCTGGACAAGGCCCTGGATAATGATGTGATATCTAAGTATCTTCATGACGCTCTTATTGTGAAAGTCTCGCTGTGATGAAGCCACCCCCAGACGAAGATTTTCAGAAACGCGCGTTGGGGTTGGTGCCATCCCAGAGGAGGCACAGCATGGGTAATACATTCTGCCTTGATGATTGATTGTACTGATGTAAATGCACTTGCACTTTATTTTTTCTTACTATCATGTGGAGCAGAATGAATTGTTGCCAGTGTGTCCTCCTTTGGTGATGTCCTCTTGTCCCTGTACATTGTTTTGTTTGATTTATCATGTAATTGCAGCGTCCCAAATCAGTGTGTAAATGGGACACTTTAAACATTTGCTTATTTATGTATTTATCTAATGTATGTTATTTCACATTATCAGTCTGTCATTGTCATTCCACCCATTCGCCCCTATATATAGCTTTGGGTGTGTCTAGCTTAGAGCAGAGAGAGAGAGCAGAATGTTATGTTAGAGCCAGAGTGAGAGAGTAGAAGCAAGTTCATGGAGGAGACAAACAGGCCTAAATCAACATGTAGATGTTTTCCTTTCCTCTGGGCCCTGATCAAGCCTGGAGAAGACAAACATAGCAACCAAGCACCAGGCAGTGAGTCTATGTCTAAATATGAAGCAAGCCTAGTGAGGGTTACAGCCGAGTCTAGCCTATGGACCTCACCAGCACAAGTGCCTGAGAACAACTTTCCAAGTGCCGTGACACGAATGGATAATAAGTGCGCAATATTGTCCTTATTCACTAGAAGCCTTCCCTGACATAGTGGAAAAACCTAATCTTTTTTAGGAGAGCATCCTGAAAATAATGTAGCAGAAGACTGATGCCTGCCACGAAGGAGAACGCCCTTATAGGATAGCTCAAAGTAAACGGAAATCAGCATATTTAGTACCAGAGTGCTATAGTTTGGACTTAGAATAATTACAGAAGTCTTGCCTGTAAAGTGTCAACCTTAAAGAGAACCCCTCAACTGACAATTGCCTAAACCTGATAAGTGGAATACAATTGAACTTCTTTCTGAGTAATTACTTATGCCATATGAAAACTTTGCACATTAATTAACCCTTTGGATTACAAATTATTTATAACCCAAATCAGGGATGTACTTTGTCTCAAGACTATGTCATGGACTGCATTGCCCCTATGTGAGATCACCGCCCATTTTATCCCCGTCAAGCACCGAAGATTACAACGCCCCTTTGTCGTTAAGAAAATAAAAAGTGATATATACAGTATATATATATATATATATATATATATATATAATAAATTGCCTAATCTGTGTTGTTGTGCATAACCCTTTATTACAGGAGGTTATCAAAGTGTCATGATAGTATATTGCAATGAACATATGTATATTTGTGTATGGAGTGTATTTGGTGTATTTCAGGAGACGGCGTAGAGATCCACAGCTTCAGTCACTGCAAACGTCAAGGACGACTTATCTTTTAGCAGTGGGGTATACAGCGTCTTACATCACTGTGTAAATGGGACACTTTAACCCCTTAGCGCAAAACGCTGTACATGTACGGCGGGGGATGCATTGCCAGAATGCATTCCGCCGTACATGCACAGCGGGCTGATCGGGCGGGCACCAAAGCGGTGTTCGCCCGATCACTGCTGGGGCCTGGTAGCCGGGCCCCTGCTGTATCTGCCAGCATCGCTGTAAAAGTCGATGTCGGTAGATTAACCCCTTCTATGCCGTGGTCCGCGCTGACCGCGACATAGAAGTGGTTTGTGGTGGGTGAAGGAGAGCATAGAGTCCCCACGCTTGTAGCGGGGTTCCGAAGGTGCACTCGGTCCCCCATTACCCGCAGACCTGTTGCTTAGCTTTGGAAATGAGGATCTGTGTTTGACCTCATTCCCAGGGCGGCTTTACTGCTGGGTGACTCCCTGCTCCTAAGTCTGCCTTGAGCGCCGAGCTGATCACTCGGTGCTCAACTGGTTGGTCTGTCGGTCATGTGACGCTGGCCACGTCACATGACCCTCACTACCCACTATAAATACAGGCAGCCTGCTAGTCACAGGTTGCCTGTTAATTTCTAGGTTCCTGGCTATTTGTTGGACTACTGAAGACTCACCTGATTCCGTTCCCTGACGATCCTTTGCCTGCTCCTCCTGTACTGCGCATCCGTCCTGGTATTGTGACCTCGGCTCCCACCTGACTACTCTCTTAGGACTCCTCTTGTACTTCTCTGCTCTCCTGGTATTTTACCCCGGCTTCTCCTGACCATTCTTTGCTTAACCCTTTGTACTGCGTAGCTCTCTTGGTTCTCACCCGGTCAGTTCATGTTCCGTATTTTGTCTTGTCTGTCTTCCCTGCACGTATCCTAAGTTAGGGACTGTCGTCCAGTTGTCCCCTGTCATCAGGACTCGTGAGGCAAGTAGGCAGGGCCAGGGGTAAGGGTGGAGCGCAGGGGTCACTATCCCTCCCCCTGTGTGTGTGTGGACGTGACCGTTACAGCGCTGCTGTGGCGGGGACTCGATGTGTCAGAAGGCAGCCCGATGCTGTGCAGAGGCTGCCCAATGCCTTGCACGGCATCGGGACCTGCCTTTTACGGGTGCCCAGGAGATCCAGCCTCAGGCTTGGTCTCCTAGGCAACCTGTTAGTGTATTACTCTGTGTAATACACTAACAGGCAATGCATTACAATACAGATGTATTGTAATTCATTGCAGAGGGAATCAGACCCCCAAAAGTTGAAGTCCCAGAGTGGGACAGAAATAAAGTTAAAAAAAAAAGTAAAAAAAGTGTTTTCAATAAAAAAAATTAAGTTTCAAGTTAAAAAAAGAAAAAACGCCCCTTTCGCCTGATTTTATAAAAAAAAAAGAAAAAAAAAGAAAAATAGACACATATTAGGTATCGCCGGCTCTATAAATATATCACATGATCCAACTTGTTCGATAGACACCATAAAAAATTAAAACTGTGTCAAAAAAGCAATTTTTGTCACCTTACATTACTAAAATTGCAACACTAAGCGATCAAAAAGGCATATGCCCCAAAAAATAGTACCAATCTAACCGTCAACTCATCCCACAAAAAATGAGCTTCTACATAGGACAATCACCCAAAAAATTAAAATAAACGATGGCTCTCAGACTATGGAGACACTAAAACATTTTTTCAAAAATGCTTTTATCGTGTTAAATGTAAAAAAAATAAAATAAAGTATACATGTTAGGTATCTCCGCGTCCATACCAACCTGCTCTATAAAAATCCCACATGACCTAACCTCTTAGGGGAACAGCGTAAAAATAAAAATAAAAACGGTGTAAAAAAAGCAATTTTTTTGTCAGCTTACATTACAAAAAGTGTAATAGCAAGCGATCAAAAAGTCATATGCATCCCAAAATTGTACCAATTAAATTGTCATCTCATCCCACAAAAATGATACCCTACCGAAGAGAATCGCCCAAAAAATAAAAAGAAACTATGGCTCTCAGACTATGGTGACACTAAAACATGATTTTTTTTTCCAAAAATGATATTAGTGTATAAAACTTTCAGAATATGGAGACACTAGAAAAATAGATTTTTTCAAAAATGCTGTACTATGTAAAACTGAAACAACCCAAAAAATAGTCATATTTGGTATTGTCGCTCTATAAAAATAGCTCATTATATAACTTGTCTGATGAACTTTGTAAATAACAAAAAATAAAAACAGTGCCAAAACAGCTATTTTTTTGTTACCTTGCCTCACAAAAAGTGTAATATAGAGCACCCAAAAGTCATGTGTAACCTAAAAAAGTACCAACAAAACCGTAGTTTTTATAAATAAAAAGGAAATATTTTGATTCAAATTTACCAATATCATAAAGTACAATATGTGACGAGAAAACAATCTCAGAATGGCCTGGATAAGTAAAGCGTTTTAAAGTTATCACCACATAAAGTGACACATGTCAGATTTGCAAAAATTTGTCTGGTCCTTAAGGTGTAAAATTACCTGGTCCTTAAGGGGTTAAACATCTGCTTATCTATGTATTCATTTAATGTATGGTATTTCACATTATCAGTCCGGCATTGTGATTCCACCCATTCATCCCTAGGTGGTGCTGGCACCACACTATATATAGCTTTGGGTGTGTCTAGCTTAGAGCAGAGAGAGAGCAGAATGTTATTGTAGACAGTCAGAGTGAGAGAGTAGAAGCAAGTTCATGGAGGAGAGAAACAGGCCTAAATAAACATATAGCTGTTTTCCTTTTCTCTGGGCCCTGATCAAGCCTGGAGAAGACAAACACAGCAACCAAGCACCAGAAAGTGAGTCTATGTCTAAATATGAAGCAAGTCTAGTGAGGGTTATCCACGCAATAGAATTATAGGTGGCACTGCCGGTCCGCATCAACAGCACTGAGTGCTTAACAAACGCCTCTCGACACCTCCAGAAAACCAGTCACAGCGGTGCACAATGAACGAAATAAAGCCATCCAAATCTTCCAAACACAAGATGAAGAAAATAGGCAGCACTCACCACTGGTTCTTTGCATCGTTTATTTTATGCAAGCAGATTTCATGCAGCTGGGTAACAGATTGCCAAATTCACATACAGCGGCCACGGCCGTTTCGCGCATGAATAGTCGCGCTTCCTCAGGCCACTACGTGAGCACGTATCTACGTGCTGGCCTCTTATACCCGGCATCTAGTTGTCATGGAAACCCCTAACAAACCAGACGCTACAAATATAAGGGTCCATCAGTAACAATACACAACAGAAAACATGCTGTTACAAAAACACATTCAAATCATTGCGGTCATTCAGACCTAATTGACCCAATGATCCTGTACGTATAATCCATTTCGCTTCCTTTTGTAAAAGAATACGATGTCTATCCTCACCCTGAACTGGGTGCGGGACGACCTCCACTCCAGCGAACTGGAGCGCTTTTACATTTCCTCCATGTACTTCTCTCATGTGATCGATTAATCTGTGACAGCCCTTTCCCGTTTTTATAGAGTTAAAATGCTCTCTGATCCTTTCAAATAAACACCTGATGGTTTTTCCTATGTAAAAGTGGCCACAATCGCACATCAAAATGTAAACCACATATGTACTTCTGCAGTTTATGAAACCGGTTATTTTCTGAGTTATGGGACCTATCTCTAAAATTTTCTTTTGGGAATTGTACTCACAAAATAAGCAACTGCCGCATTTGTAGTTGCCCTTCGGCAACCTCTCCTTCAACCAGTTGCTCTTTCCCCCCCTTCAAGAATCTGCTTCTAACAATCCTATCTTTAATTGTATGGCTCCTTCTATATGTTATTAAAGGCTTTTCATCCACTATACCCTTCAAACCTACAATATTTTTCAAAATGTCCCAATGTTTAAATATTGCTGCTAAATTTGAATGAAAACGCACATTTTTTTACTGCTTTTATTCTTCTGTTGTCATCTCACATTATTTTCTCCTTTACCCATTAGTAGCTCATACTGGGAAAATGTTCCTGCCTCTTCCATCTTCTCATCTAATTACTTCTCAGGATAACCCCTTTGTAATAACCGTTCTTTTAATTGCAGTGCTTGTTTTGTGTATCCTTCATCTTTCCTGTTAATGCTCCTCAATCTAACAAATTGCCCATATGATACAGATTTTTTCACGGCATAAGGGTAAAAACTGTCGTGGTGCAGTAGAGAGTTGGTCGCCGTGGGCTTGCGAAACCCCTCTGTGACCAATTCTCCACCACAAACCACGACAGAAACGTCCAGGAATTCTAGGCGCAAACCCCCAAAATTAATTGTGAATTTTATAGCCATGCAATTTTTATCATTAAAGGGAACCTGTCACCGGGATTTTGTGTATAGAACTGAGGACATGGGTTGCTAGAGGGCCACTAGCACATCCACAATACCAGCATATTTAGTACCAGAGTGCTATAGTTTGGACTTAGAATAATTACAGAAGTAATTAAAAGAGAACTCCTCAACTGACAATTCCCTAAACCTGATAAGTGGAATGCAATTGAACTTATTTCTGAGTCATTACTTATGCCATATGAATGCACTTTATTGATGGACTGTAACCTCTGCCTTGAAACTGACTCATTACTGCTGCTACACTCAACATTTGCACCTTACGGTGCTGGCGTCACGAACACAGGGGCCCAGCCACCAAAGCACCTTAAACACCTACACATCAAGGGCACCTCAACTTCAATCTGGCTGGTGTTTCCTGCAATAGAGTGCACCCCGGAGGATTTAGTGCTGTCCTCACGTGTTTCCCCTGTGGATCTGGCTTGCTGCATAATGTGTTATAATAATGTTTAATAAATTGGTATTGTAATTTCATGCGGTTTGGTACCTTTTTGGTAGGCTTTATAGTTGATTTGTGCCATGGGCACATATTTAGTTGTATTTAATTATTGATTTTGTTGCGGTGTTAGGCCAAGCTTTATTGGTATAGTTACTATTTTCATAGTAATTAAAATAACATTATCTCCATAGTCTCTGAGCTAATCTTTTATTGCATTCCGTTTTTTTGGGCACCAATTTACTATATGTGCAGGGGCATAACTATATAGGGAGAAAAGATTTGTCACACCTTGACCCTGGTTCTTGACAGAACCCAAAGTTCCTGTGACATGTAAGAAGACACCAGTTTGATAAATGACTCATCAAGGTATGCCTCTGTATACAAGTGTGTGTGTGTCAGGATGCACAACCATTGAGGGAGGGATGTGGTCTACAAAAGACACTTTTCTGCAGATTGGAAAACTGCTGCAGCAGTATTTTGGCAGGCACAGAATAGACACTCTCACTCCTGATGGGATGACCCTCAAGATCTGGAGCGCCGACCAATGCACCCCACACCTATCCCCCCATTCTCTTACACCAGAGTTGATCTATCTCTAGTTGTTGCATTTTGGCCCCTGCATTGCAGTTTCCCATCACTTCAGACAATATAAAAATAAATGTAGACCAAACAGTCTATTAAGAGTTCTAAAACAAGTCTGTTTAAATTTCCTGTGATTGAGAATATTCAGTAAAATATTTAAAATAGTGGAACCTGGACCTAGCAAATCACAATCCATCAAACACTGTCTCTCACCACACCGATGTTAGCCTTTCATGTCCTCCTTCAACTGTAGTCCAGTAAGGTGTGCCAGCATACAGTATCTCAGGTATGGCTTCTTACATCCACTCATGTTCTCCACTTGTCTCAGTGGATAGGAGTTAATTACTTCCTCGTGTGGCTTCAGCCTGAATTACTCAATCCCTCTTCTGTCCATGGATTTACCTGGATCGGTGAACCAAGGTACAGAGAGAGAAGGACAGAAGAATGGTTTTGCCTACACGGACCTGACTGGTTTTGCCTACACGGCTTTCACAAGGACCCCACTTCACAAATTCTTGTCCATATATTACTTATTATATACAGCTCGATCCTGTTTCAATTCCATACTTTAAGGGGTTTTCCGAGATATTTATACTGATGACCTATCCTCAGTATGTGATTGGTGGGGGTCCAACACCCAGGACCCCCACCGATTAGTTGTTTGAGAAGTCAGCGGCGCTCTTGTGAGTGCCAATGATGACATGGTCATCTGTCATGTGGCCTATGAGCAGCTCAGCCTCATTGAAGTGAATGGGGCTGAGGTGCGATAACCAGCACAACTGCTATACAATGTACAGCGCTGTACTTGGTGAGCACGGAGAAGGCAGCAGCACTCACAGGAGCCCTGCTGCCTTCTCAAAACAGATGATTGGTGGGGGTCCCTGTAGTCAGACCTATCAGATACTGATGACCTACCCAGACGTTAAGTTAGTATAAAAATCTGCAGTTTATATACAACTCTACATTTAATTCCTTGTATTTATAAGGTAAATAAATTCTGTCTCCTTTTTGTGATAAGTCGAATGTCCCCCCCCCCAATCAAATGTTAGTTTATAAATCCCCATTGCCTTCAACTTCTTTAGCTTTTGTTTATGTTTCATTTCCAAGTGTGAGGACACACTATGTGATAACAATCCGTTTTTGTGCGCCAAATGTGTTTCTCCAGGCAAGTTTTTCGTTTCCTTCCACTTTTCCTCATATATTGTTCTCCACAGGAACACTGTAAGAAATATATGGTACTAAGTTTCCGGAGTTGCAGTTAATATTTTGTTCAATATCATACTCTGTTCCTACACTGTGTTGTTCGGTACTATTGATTTTTAGGCAAGTGCCTGCAGCCTGCCTTCTGAAACAGAAGATTCATACTTATCATACTTACCTGACTAGCTTCAGTGGTCAGGTGGCCACAAGCAGCACGTCACCGCTAAAACCAGTCAGTGGCTGGAGAGGTGCATGTGACCAAGCCCATGCAACCCTGGATGTAAGCTTTGAAGAGACCTGAAGATAGTGATAGTGTCACCGCCAGTTCTGTGAGAAGGTCTGGCAGACGTCGTTCTCTACCTCTTGCATGATGTTCTTTGTTTTGGTTTCACTTTGTCATCTCCTTTCCTTCTCCCAGGTGTCACCTATTTAGACTAATCGTCTCCCTTTATATTCCCTCCCATACTGCCTCACTTTGCGGTTTATACTACTTCCTGGATGAAGTGTTTACTGCTGGAGGCTGCTGCTGCTGGCTTGATTCTAGGTGACCCTGACTCCATCCGTATTAAGTGCAGGGAGCCGGTGGTCGTGTCCCCTCACTAATATAGGGTTTTCTGGTGTCACACAGTCTTAGGTACGTGGGCATGCAATCGTCTACCATTGAGACCCTTGCATGGGCATAGCAGTCAGGGAGAGCTCTTAGGGTTTTATAGGGCTCACCTATATGCTCCTTAGTTTGGGATCAAGCCAGTTGGACGTTTATTCATAAGTTCCAGCTATCTGCAGCATCATCCGTGACAATTATAAACCGCCGTAACCGTCTTAAGCATGGATCCGGTTGAAGCCTTGATTGACCGCATGCAAGGTCTTTCGCTGGAGGTAGCAGATCTCCGTAAAACTGTGTCTCAGTTTCAGGTGACTGGTTCTGCTGGCGTTCATGGAGTTTGTTCCGAACCTAAGTTCTCGCTTCCGGATACGTTCTCCGGTGGTAGTGAGAATTTTGTTCGCTTTAGAGAGGCTTGCAAACTCCATTTTCGCCTACTTCCCCATTCCTCTGGTGATGTGGAGCAGAGGGTGGGGATCATCATCTCGCTGCTCAGGGATAACGCTCAGTCTTGGGCCTTTTCGCTGCCGGTGGGGGCACGGCCCCTCCGATCGGTGGATTAATTTTTTGTAGCCCTGGGGCAGATATATGATGACCCGGATCGTATTGCTCTGGCTGAATATAAACTGCGTCTTTTATGCCAGGGTAAACAGTCCGCAGAGATATATTGTTCGGAATTTCGGAGATGGGCAGCTGATACTGGTTGGAATGATGCTGCACTCCGAAGTCAATTTTGCCATGGGCTTTTCATGAGAGAGCAGACTCGTTAGAATCTGCCATGTCTCTAGCTGTTCGTATTGACAGGCGTCTTAGAGAGAGAAAGGAGACTACTCCTTCCTGTCATATTCAGCCGAAGGACAGTGGGGCTGTCTCATTCAGTGCGCAGGGGTCTCAGTCTCTCTCAATCCCCTCTGAGGAGGAGGCCATGCAGCTGGGTTTGCTTGCCTCTGATAGTAGAGGATTCAGCTCTCAGAGGAGGGTTTGTTTTCTGTTGTGAGGGTATAAATCATTTGGCTAATGTTTGCCCCTCTAGGAGATTCATGGAGTTTTCTGAGGGTAATAAAAAATAAATAAAAAAAAAACATCTAAAAACTTTCGATTTGCTACTATTGGCAAGGTTGATGCGGAAATTTAAGGTTTACCGTTTGCTTGTAGTTCTCGTTTTCTCCTACCTGCCAGGGTGGCGCTAGACAGCAAGGACATTGTTTGTGAGATTTTTGTAGATAGTGGAGCAGCTGTCAATCTCATTGATAATCAATTTGCAATAATGCATGGTTTCCAGGTATGCACTTTGGAAAAGGATATACCTGTTTTTGCTATCGATTCCGCTCCACTTTCTCAAAGATCGTTAAAGGGCATAGTTCACAATATCCGTTTGACTGTGGGTGATGCTCATGTTGAGGATATGTCATGTTTTGTCCTAAGCGGATTACCTACTCCTCTAGTGTTGGGGCTACCCTGGCTCACTAAACATAATGTCACGGGTGTATGTGAGCAACAATAGTAATACACAGTACAGAGCTACTGACTGGACCCAGAACTAGGGAGGATAAAGGGTGACCCCTGTCCGACCCTCAACGCTCTCCCTATTCTGCTAAAGCACATGCCCGGATCCAAATGGCGGAACGAGGCATGCCCACGTGCCTAAGACTAATGACCCCTGTAACCCCTACAATAGTGGAAGGGGCACGGCCACCAGTGCCCTACTCAGTATATGGAGGGAACCGTGGCCACCTCAGATCCAGTCAGAAAATAAACAGGAACACAACAATGTCTGCACACTTAGCTGAAGATGTTGCAGCCGCAGAGAAGACGGATCCAAGAACAGGCTGGCAATATCCGGAGTGCTAGCTGCAGCAGAACACAGGTCCAGTGAACTGATAGCTACAAGTGAAGAAACTAAAGCAAGAGCTACAACTGAAGTGAGAACTATAATCCACATCCTATCATAGGAGGAGGGGTGATATAAAGAGAGGGAAATCAAACACATGAAGGACAGCTGTGGTGAAAGAAACCAAAAGTAAACAGAGTAGTGAGAACTCCTCCCAGCTCTAGTAGTGACATCATCACAGGGGTGGAGAAACAGAGCTGTGAGAACGTCCCAAAGCTCTGGTAGTGACAGTACCCCCCCCTCTACGGGTGGACTCCGGACACCCAGGACCCACCTTCTCAGGATGAGCCCTATGAAATGCCCTGATGAGGCGAGTGGCTTTAATGTCCGACACCGTAACCCACATCCTCTCCTCAGGACCATAACTCTTCCAATGAACGAGGTACTGAAGAGAACCGCGGACCATGCGAGAGTCCACAATTCTGGAAACCTCAAACTCCAGATTGCCATCAACCAAAATCGGAGGAGGAGGCAAAGAGGAGGGTACCGTGGGCTGGACATATGGTTTTAAGAGAGATCTGTGAAATACATTATGTATCTTCCAAACCCGTGGAAGATCAAGATGGAAGGCAACAGGATTGATGACTGACAAGATTTTATAAGGCCCAATAAACTTGGGACCCAATTTCCAGGAGGGAACCTTCAACTTAATGTTTCTAGTAGACAACCACACCAGATCACCCACATTCAGGTCCGGACCAGGCACACGTCTCTTATCAGCCACACGCTTATACCTCTCACTCATCTTTTTAAGATTACTCTGAATCTTTTGCCAAATGGTAGACAAAGACGAGGAAAATCTCTCCTCCTCAGGTAAACCAGAAAGAGCCCCTCCCGAGAATGTCCCAAACTGCGGATGGAACCCATATGCACCAAAGAATGGTGACTTATCAGAAGATTCCTGACGACGGTTGTTCAGAGCAAACTCAGCAAGAGGGAGAAATGAACACCAATCCTCCTGGTTCTCTGCCACAAAACAGCGCAAATATGTCTCCAGATTCTGATTGAGGCGCTCAGTCTGACCATTCGACTGCGGATGAAAAGCAGAAGAGAAGGACAGCCGAACCCCCAGGCGAGAACAGAAAGCCTTCCAGAACCTGGACACAAACTGCGTGCCTCTATCGGAAACAATATCAGAGGAAATGCTGTGCAATTTAACAATATGGTCGACAAAAGCTTGCGCCAACGTTTTAGCATTGGGTAAACCAGGGAAAGGTACGAAATGAGCCATCTTGCTAAAACGGTCCACCACCACCAGGATCACCGACTTCCCCGAGGAACGAGGAAGATCCGTGATAAAGTCCATGGACAGGTGTGTCCAAGGACGGGAAGGAATGGGTAACGGGAGAAGGGAACCTGAAGGCCGTGAACGAGGGACTTTAGCGCGAGCGCACGTCTCACAAGCAGCCACAAAACCCTCCACCGACTTACGAAGAGCCGGCCACAAAAATCTCCGAGCAATGAGATCCACCGTGGCTCTACTCCCGGGGTGACCAGCAAGAACCGTATCGTGATGCTCCTTAAAGAGTTTGTGACGTAGCTCAGGAGGCACGAACAACTTCCCAGAAGGACAACGGGCAGGTGTCTCAGTCTGGGCAGCCTGGACCTCGGCCTCCAAATCGGAATATAGAGCAGAAACAACTACCCCCTCCGCCAAAATGGGACCCGGGTCCTCGGAGTTTCCTCCTCCCGGAAAACAGCGAGAGAGAGCATCAGCCTTCACATTTTTTATCCCAGGTCGGAATGTAACAACAAAATTGAATCTGGAGAAGAACAGAGACCATCTGGCCTGTCTCGGATTCATACGCCTGGCCGACTCCAAGTATGCCAGATTCTTATGGTCGGTAAAAACGGTGATAGGGTGCCTGGCCCCCTCCAACCAATGGCGCCATTCCTCGAAAGCCAACTTGATGGCCAACAACTCCCTATCTCCCACATCATAGTTTCTCTCTGCCGGGGAGAGTTTTTTAGAGAAAAAGGCACAGGGTCGCCACTTGGCAGGGGAAGGGCCCTGGGACAAAACCGCACCCACACCCACCTCGGAAGCATCCACCTCAACAATAAAAGGTAAGGAAACATCGGGATGCACCAAGACGGGAGCAGACGCAAAATTCTCTTTAATCTTAGAAAAGGCTGCAAGCGCCTCCTCCGACCAAGAGGAAAAATCCGCCCCCTTTTTTGTCATGTCAGTGAGGGGTTTGACAACAGAGGAATAATTCAAAATGAACTTTCTGTAATAGTTCGCAAAACCCAGAAAGCGCATCAATGCCTTCTGATTCTCAGGAAGCTCCCACTCAAGTACAGCACGGACCTTCTCGGGATCCATGCGAAAACCAGAAGCAGAGAGGAGAAAACCCAGAAATTGAATCTCCGATACCATAAAAAGACATTTCTCCAGCTTGGCGTACAATTTATTTTCCCGCAGAATCTGCAGAACCTGAAAAAGATGATCCTGATGGGTCTGAACATCAGGGGAAAAAATCAAAATATCATCAAGATACACCAATACAAATTTCCCCATTAAATGATAGAAAATACTATTAACAAAATGCTGAAAGACGGCCGGAGCATTCATCAGGCCGAAAGGCATAACGAGATTCTCGAAATGCCCGTCAGGGGTATTAAAGGCCGTTTTCCATTCATCCCCCTCTCTGACCCTGACCAGGTTGTACGCGCCTCTCAAATCCAATTTGGAAAACACCTTGGCCCCAACAATTTGATTGAAGAGGTCCGGGATCAGAGGAAGGGGATAGGGATCGCGAATCGTGATACGGTTCAGCTCCCTAAAATCTAGGCAAGGTCTCAGAGAGCCATCTTTCTTTTTAACAAAAAAAAAACCCGCGGCCACAGGTGACTTTGAGGGACGAATATGCCCCTTTTCGAGACTCACGGAGATGTAAGTTCGCATAGCGATTCTTTCCGATTGTGAGAGATTGTAGAGGCGTGCTTTTGGCAGCTTGGCGCCGGGAATGAGGTTAATGGGACAGTCAAACTCCCGGTGAGGAGGTAGCTCCTGAACACCGCTCTCGGAAAACACGTCCGAGAAATCAGAGAGAAATGATGGCACCGTTTTAGTAGACACCTCTGCAAAAGTCGCTGTGAGACAATTCTCTCTACAAAAATCACTCCACTCATTTATTTGCCTTCCTTGCCAATCAATAGTGGGGTTATGTCTAGTGAGCCAGGGTAACCCCAAAACTAGAGGAGACGGCAATCCGTTAAGGACAAAACAAGATATATCCTCCACATGAGTGTCACCCACAGCTAGCCGGATATTGTGAACAATGCCCTTCAGAGATCTCTGTGAGAGTGGAGCAGAGTCAATAGCAAAAACAGGTATATCTTTATCTAATGTGCAAACCTGAAAACCATGCATGGCTACAAATTGAGTGTCAATAAGATTGACGGCCGCTCCACTATCGACAAAAATCTCACAAGAAATGACTTTGCTCTCTAGCGCCACCCTGGCAGACAGGAGAAAACGGGAATTGCAGGTCAGAGGAAAAGCATCAAATCCTACATCAACTTTGCCCAAAGTAGCAGATGAAGCAGAACTTGATGATTTACCTTTTGAGATTTTTCTCTTATTATCGCTCTTAGTACGGTTCAAGAATCTCCTAGACGGACAAACATTTGCCAAATGACCTATGCCCCCACAACAAAAACAGACCATACTCTGAGGACTAAATCCTCTTTTATCAGGGGCAAGTCGAGCTATCTGCATGGGCTCCTCCTCAGAGGGGAGCGAGACAGGATGAGGCCCCTGCACACTGAATGAGTCCGCACCACTGCCCCTAGACTGACAATGGCTGGACAGAGAGGTCTCGTTTCTTTCTCTTAGATGCCTGTCAAGGCGTACAGCCAATGACATGGCAGACTCTAAGGACGTTGGTCTCTCATGGAAAGCAAACGCATCTTTTAATCTCTCCGAGAGACCATGACAGAACTGACTCCGGAGTGCAGCATCATTCCAACCCGAATCAGCTGCCCATCTCAGAAATTCAGAACAGTAAAGCTCCGCAGACCGTTTGTTCTGGCATAAAACACGTAGGTTAGATTCGGCCAGAGCAACACGATCCGGGTCATCATAAATCTGCCCCAGGGCCACAAAAAATCCCTCCACGGATCGAAGGGAGGGATCCCCTGATGGCAGCGAAAAAGCCCAAGTCTGAGCATTACCCCTGAGCAGGGAGATGACAATCCTCACCCTCTGCTCTTGATTACCAGAAGAGTGAGGACACAAGCAAAAATGGAGTTTGCATGCCTCTCTGAAACGAACAAAATTCTCACTGCCCCCGGAGAACGTCTCCGGAAGTGAGACCTTTGGCTCGCAACAGACTCCATGAGCCGGAGCAGGGCCCAATGCTTGAAGCTGGGTCATAGATTGACGGAGATCCGCTACTTCCAAAGAAAGACCCTGCATGCGGTCAACCAGGTCAGAAAGCGGATCCATGTAAAAAAAAAGGACGGTTTTGGTGGATTATAATGTCACGGGTGTATGTGAGCAACAATAGTAATACACAGTACAGAGCTACTGACTGGACCCAGAACTAGGGAGGATAAAGCGTGACCCCTGTCCGACCCTCAACGCTCTCCCTATTCTGCTAAAGCACATGCCCGGATCCAAATGGCGGAACGAGGCATGCCCACGTGCCTAAGACTAATGACCCCTGTAACCCCTACAATAGTGGAAGGGGCACGGCCACCAGTGCCCTACTCAGTATATGGAGGGAACCGTGGCCACCTCAGATCCAGTCAGAAAATAAACAGGAACACAACAATGTCTGCACACTTAGCTGAAGATGTTGCAGCCGCAGAGAAGACGGATCCAAGAACAGGCTGGCAATATCCGGAGTGCTAGCTGCAGCAGAACACAGGTCCAGTGAACTGATAGCTACAAGTGAAGAAACTAAAGCAAGAGCTACAACTGAAGTGAGAACTATAATCCACATCCTATCATAGGAGGAGGGGTGATATAAAGAGAGGGAAATCAAACACATGAAGGACAGCTGTGGTGAAAGAAACCAAAAGTAAACAGAGTAGTGAGAACTCCTCCCAGCTCTAGTAGTGACATCATCACAGGGGTGGAGAAACAGAGCTGTGAGAACGTCCCAAAGCTCTGGTAGTGACACATAACCCCACCATTGATTGGCAAGCAAGGCAAATAAATGGTTGGAGTGACTTATGCAGAGAGAATTGCCTCACGGCGTCTCTTTCAGAGGTTTCTACCAGGACTGTACCATCTTTTCTCTCTGAATTTTCGGATGTGTTTTCCGAGAGTGGTGTCCAGGAGTTGCCCCCTCACCGGGAGTACGACTGCCCTATTAATCTCATCCCAGGCGCCAAGCAGCCAAAATCACGTTTATACAATCTCTCCCAACCTGAAAGAGTCGCTATGCGTACTTATATCTCTGAGAGCCTGAGAAAGGGACACATCCGACCCTCGAAGTCACCTGTTGACGCTGTTTTTTTTTTTCTGCTAAGAAAAAAGATGGTTCTTTAAGACCTTGTCTGGATTTCAGGGAGCTGAACCGTATCACAATTCGTGACCAATATCCGCTTCCTCTGATCCCAGACCTGTTTAACCAGATTGTTGGGGCTAAAGTTTTTTCTAAGTTGGATTTAAGAGGGGCATACAACCTAGTCAGGGTCAGGGAAGGGGACGAATGGAAGACGGCCTTCAATACCCCTGAGGGTCATTTCGAGAATTTGGTTATGCCCTTTGGTTTGATGAATGCTCCGGCCGTCTTCCAACATTTTGTGAACAGCATTTTTTATCATTTAATGGGGAAATTTGTACTGGTGTATCTAGATGACATTTAGATTTTTTCTCCTGATTTCAAGACTCATCGGGACCACCTACGTTAGGTCTTGCTGATTAAATGCATATAAATAAATTGTACACTAAACTGGAAAAATGTGTGTTTGCTTTGTTCTCCTGGGAGGTTGTTTGTGCCTCTCGCCTTACGACACAAGGTTTTTAAGGAGCACCACGATACTGTCCTTGCTGGGCACCCGGGGAGTAGAGCCACAGTGGATCTCATTGCTCAGAGATTCTGGTGGACGGCTCTTTGTAAGTCGGTTGAGGGTTTTGTGACAGCCTGAGAGACCTGCGCTCGTGCCAAGGTCCCTCATTACGGCCATCGGGTTCTCTCCTCCCGTTACCCATTCCTTCCCGTCCTTGGACGCATCTGTCCATGGTTATTATTACGGACCTGCCTCGTTCCTCGGGGAAGACTGTGATTCTGGTGGTAGTGGACCGTTTTAGCAAAATGGTGCATTTTATTCCCTTTCCTGGGTTACCCAATGCTAAGACGGTGGCGCAAGCGTTTGTTGATCACATTGTTAAATTGCATGGCATTCCTTCAGACATCGTTTCCAGATTCTGGAAGGCCTTCTGTTCTCGCTTGGGGATTCGGTTGTCGTTCTCTTCTGCTTTTCACCCGCAGTCGAATGGTCTGTCACGACTGTATGTGAGCAACAAATGCATACACAGTGAATTAGCTACTGACCGGACCCAAACTAGGGAGGATAAAGGGTAACCCCTGTCAGACCCTAAAAGCTCTCCCTATGCTGCTAAGCACATGTCCAGATCCAGATGGTGGATCGAGACATGCCCGCGTGCCTAAGGCTGATGACTACTGTAACCCCTACAATAGTGGAAGGGGCACGGCCACCGGTGCCCTGCTCAGAATATGGACGGAACCGGGGTCGCCTCGGATCCAGTCAGCAAACAAAACAGAAACACACAATGTCTGCACACTTAACTGAAGGAGCTGCAGCAGCAGTGAAAACAGATCCAAAGTCAGCAGACAATATCCGAAGTACTTGCCTCAGCAGAACTCAGGTCCATAGAAAGATATCACACAAGTGAAGATACTCAAGCGAGAGATACAGCTCAAATGAAAAGTATAATCCGCCCCCTACAAAGGAGGAGGGGTGATTTAAAGGCAGAGAAATCAAACACAGGAGGGACAGCTGGGAGGAAGGAAACAGAAAGTAAAGACCTCAACACAGGGGCGGAGGAACAGAGCAGAGAGAACTCCTCCAAGCTCTAGTAGTGACATCATCACAGGGGTGGAGAAACAGAGCTGTGAGAACGTCTCAAAGCTCTGGTAGTGACATGGTCAGACCGAACGCATCAATCAGAATCTGAAGACATATCTGCGCTGTTTTGTGGCGGAGAATCAGGATTGGTATTCTTTTTTGTCCCTTGCTGAGTTTGCTTTAAATAACCATCGCCAAGAGTCCTCTGATAAGTCACCATTTTTTGGTGCATATGGGTTTCATCTGCAGTTTGGGACATTCTCTGGAGAGGGGTCTTCTGATTTACCTGATGAGGAGAGATTTTCCTCGTCTTTGTCATTTATTTGGCAAAAGATTCAGGGTAATCTGAAGAGCATGAGTGAGAGATATAAGCGTGTGGCGGATAAGAGACGTGTGCCTGGTCCGGACCTGAATGTGGGTGATCTGGTGTGGTTGTCTACAAAGAATATCAAACTGAAGGTTCCCTCCTGGAAGTTGGATCCTAAGTTTATTGGGCCTTACAAGATCTTGTCCGTCATCAATCCCGTTGCCTTCCATCTTGATCTTCCTCAGACTCGGAAGATCCATAATGTTTTTCACAGGTCCCTATTAAAACCTTATGTCCAACCCACTGTACCCTCCTCTTTGCCTCCTCCTCCGATTGTTGTTGATGGTAATCTTGAATTTCAGGTCTCTAGGATTGTGGATTCTCGCGTTATCCGCGGTTCTCTCCAGTACCTCGTTCATTGGGAGGGTTATGGTCCTGAGGAGAGGATGTGGGTCCCAGTGGCGGACATTAAGGCCACTCGTCTCATCAGGGCTTTCCATAGGTCTCATCCTGAGAAGGCGGGCTCTGAGTGTCCGGAGTCCACCAGTAGAGGGAGGGGTACTGTCACCGCCAGTTCTGTGAGAAGGTCTGGCAGACGTCCTTCTCTACCTCTTGCATCACGTTCTTTGTTTTGGTTTCACTTTGTCATCTCCTTTCCTTCTCCCAGGTGTTACCTATTTAGACTAATTGTCTCCCTTTATATGCCCTCCCATACTGCCTCACTTTGCGGTTTATACTACTTCCTGGATGAAGTGTTCACTGCTGGAGGCTGCTGCTGCTGTTTGCTCAGATAAGTATTTTCATATATTGTGTTTCCTTTCTGGCTTGATTCTAGGTGACCCTGACTCCGTCCGTATTAAGTGCAGGGAGTCGGTGGTCATGTCCCCTCACTATTATAGGGTTTTCAGGTGTCACACAGTCTTAGGTACGTGGGCATGCAATCGTCTACCTGTCACCGCCAGACATCTGAGAAGCTCTGTCAGACATTCTTCAGAACCTCCTGCTTGAGGTTCTTTTGTTTTTCTTTCATTTTGTCATCTCGTTTCCCTCTCTCAGCTGTCATCTAGTTGCACTGATTGCATCCCTTTAACTCCCCTCCCATACTGCATCACTTTGCGGTTTATACAACTTCCTGGAGTGTGTGCATGCTGGATGCTACAACTGATGCTTCTACATATAAGTCTGTTCATTTATCTATGTTTTCCTGTTTGCTTGATCCTAGGTGACCCTGACTCCCTCCGTATTAAGTGTAGGGAGCCGGTGGTCGTGTCCCCTCACTATTATAGGGTGTTCAGGTTTCATACAGTCGAGGAACGAGGGTATGCAATTATCTACCATAGAGATTTTTGCATAGGCTGAGCAGTAAGGGAGAGAGCTAGGGCTGTTGCAGGGCTTACCCTTTGGTTCCTTAGTTTTGGATCAAGTCAGTCGGATCTTCATTTGCGTCTTCTAGTTTTTCTGTAACACCTTCCGTGACACTACCATTGAGACCCTTGCATGGGCATAGCAGTCAGGGAGAGCTCTTAGGGTTTTATAGGGCTCACCTATGTGCTCCTTAGTTTGGGATCAAGCCAGTCAGACGTTTATTCATAAGTTCCAGCTATCTGCAACATCATCCGTGACAGATAGAGACAGAGGAGTCAGCATAGAGGACCAGAGCGTGGGCAGGGAAGCATGAAAATGTGCATAGATGGAACACTGCACATGTCAAAATGGAGCCCCACAGCATCCAGGCATGAGGACATCACAATGGACCCTAGTTGTCTATCTCCCTGGCAGCAGCCATGATGGCTTCATTCATTGATAAGGAGTGAAACTATGCACATAGCAGGTGAGGGTGTTCATGTGTGTGTCAATGAAGATTTGTGTGTACTTCGGGTTAGGGGCATGGTCTGAAAAGGTGCTTTTGAGTACATTTGTGTATGTAGAGATAAAATTGGGAGAGTAGAGCGCCACATGTGCATTAAACGCTTCCTTATTGTGTTAAAAAGCTTACAATTCTGCTTACCAGATATTGTTGTGAAGAGTCACAACAACTGTAGATCACTTTGCTGGTTATTTGGTGTCCCGACCAGCGTGCGGTTGTCTTCGGCTGCAGCCGCGGTCCTCTGCGTGTGCTCAAGGCAGGTGGCAGATGAAGAAATAACCTTTAAAAAACGTTGTTGCGGACCCCTTTGGCGCTGCCTAGACCTTGATTGAATGAACTTCACAATTGAAGTGTCTGGTATTAAGAGATCTTGTATTATCATACAGTATAGTCAACGCGTTTCTGGGGCAGGATTATTATAGTCCTGACGAAGGGGGTAATCCTGCCCCAGAAACGCGTTGACTATACTGTATAATAATAAAAGATCTCTTAATACCAGACCAATTGTGAAGTTCATTCAATCAAGGTCTAGGCAGCGCCAAAGGGGTCTGCAGCAACATTTTTTAAAGGTTATTACTTTTGTGTATATTGGAATACTCAAGCAGCGTATTTCGTCAAGCAGAACAGACATTCCCATTTCTGACTGGATGGACCCCTGGCCAAAGGTGTACATCCATAGGAGAAGGGGCATAGTCTGAAAAGGCACTCTTGTCCCGGCTGGAATACTTCTGCATATTTTGGGAAGCACAGAACAGGAACACCCTTTTCTTGTTCTGGCCCTCTGAATTTGTAGAGTGCATCTGTGTACACCCTTCCCCCATCACTGGTTTGGAACCATTTATTGTTGTTGCTTTTTAGCCCCTGTGTTGCAGGTTCCCATCAGTTTAGCAACAGTGCTGTCCCCTTTTGTGGGATATCATACATTCTATGGATTTTTGGGCAAGGAAATTGGAGAATGAATTTGTCTGTCCATTTCATTGACATGCTTTTTGTGCAGATAAGAATACTGCTGATCCCATACTGATGGGATGGCCCTCTGGATTTGAAAAATACATCGGTGGACTTGGAGAGTGCACTGGTGCACCACCCACCTTCCTGTAGGGATAGCTCAGCTGAATGTAATGATGCCTGTCAACTGGTGATTTATGGCTTTATTCTAGATAAAAAGTGCAGTTCTCAGAGGACCACTGCAAAGTGTTTGCATTTGATATTAAGGGTTAATGTATTTTCACACTGCTGTGTAATGTGGTTCCAAAAGCTGAAATGAGAAAACAGCTTAGTTATTGTGCCCTACTTAGAAGGAGTCTGGCTGAACCTGCCCTTTCTGAGGGGGGAGCGATATAGTCTCTTTGCATCAGCCAGTGAGTCTGGCTTAGGCAGCCGAATTGTGAAGAGCTGCATGGGTCTGTGCTGTCTAAGGCCTACTACAAGAGGTTCCCTTGTGCTGAGCAGAAGTGCCAAATACAATATTCACAGACTGTTAGCAAAATGATAGCAAAGGTAATGCTTGTTTATGGCAATGGACTTTGCTGCTTGTGAAGAGGGTATATTGCTTTGGTGCCCACCACACTTTGGAGATGGATTAGCTACCCGATTTAAGATCTGCAACTCAAAGTTGGAATTGCACTGTTAATGAGAAAAGAATTGTACGCCTTTTGTCAATTTGGGAAATTTTTTGGAATTAATAGAGAGCGAGAGAAAGACTATGCAGCCTGCTTTCCCATATTCAGCCTTCAAAGGATTGTGTTATTGTGTATGTTCTCCGGAGAGACTGAAATTGACCTGACAAGTGTTATTTGCCAAGAATACCTCAGTAAAGCTTGTTGGACGTGTTACCTTAAATGGACCTCATCCTTGCCTTGCATGCAATACCTGCAATGCGGCCACCATTGCACAGCTTACATCATAAGGCAGCCTTGCCTTGCACTTCTAAACCTCACAACATCAAGGGCACGCCACCTGACGGCAGGCCGGAGCCCCAGAACTTGGGGAGTGCCACTAAGGGGAGAAAGGGTGCACCTTCCATTCACTGCACCGCCCAGGGTAAACCAGGGTGAAGACTGCCACAGTGAACTGTGAGTACTACTACCACCATCATGCCACAACCACTCCACCCATTCTCTTTTCCCCTCCTCCGGATTGCTTGCATATATTTTTTTAATCAATATATAAATGAGCAGTTAACTGCACCAAGGGCGGACCCAAACAACTCTATGCACCCTTTCTCCGCTCGCTTTCTTTGCCAGCCCCTCCCTCTTCTTCTTTATTGCCAAGGTCAGGTTCTTACCTTGTCCCCTGTCATCCACCTGGACATGCTCCATATAAAAGCATGCATTCTTCATAAAAAGGAAGCTTGAATGCAGCTACAATCTATTTAATGTATCCCTAGGGAAACATGAAGACTCTAAAGACTACTGTAGAGCAAAGACTTCAAGCACTAACAGTACTTTTCATATTAGGGTTCCTTAGGGGTATATGAGATGGATCAAATATACAATGCAGCTAGAAAACTCTGAAAAAAACACTATACTGTACTATACTTGTATTCCCCAGGAAATTTATACAGTTTTTTTTCAGTACAGATTTTGCTACAAATCCTGCACCTAAAATCTGTGTGAAAACACGTAAAATCCACCTCCAATTGATTTCAATGTGAAAACGATGTGATAGTTTGATACATGGCGTGTTATTTTCTTTATAAAAATTAGCTGGGACAGCCTGCTGGATCTGCTTAACGCAGATGTGAAACAGACCTTAGTATACATCATCATCAGGACTCAGGTGTCCTGTCACATTCATGCTTTTTTATATAAAAAAGAGATAGCTCTACATAGAAGAGTAAGAAATATAAGATGGGCATCAATTTCAAGAGGTTTTCCAGGACCCAGTGGGTCCCGCAAACCCACCTTAATTAACCTCTTCCAGACTGCCCACTAGATATATATACATCCTATCTGCACATACGCCGTGCAGATAGCACGTATGTAAACGTTCAGGCAGTGCTTTAATCGCAGCGCTGGGATTAAAGCTCATGCAATCTAGCAGGAGCAGGTCAGGTCCTGGCTGTGAGACACAGAGGGGACTCTGAAGAGAAGACAGGAGCAGTTTATTACCGCTTCTGCCTTCTCCAGTGCCGGGAGGACAGCGCTGCACAAGCACAGGGGGAGAGCAGGAAGAGGCAGAGCCGCTTCCTCTGTTAGTCGCGGCGGTCACATGACCGCGGGGGGTGTCTGGGGCAGGGGCAGGAGCAGAGCTGCAGGGTCTAAGGAGACCTTGATCAGCTCTGCCTGCGTGTCATGCCCCCACAGGGGGCTGTTTTCCCTTATAATTGGGGCTCCCGTGGATGCCCCAGTTACAGTGGAAACAGTGAAAAAAAGTCAGTGTCCTCCAGAGGTCTTTTAATGACCTTCTGGGGGTCATAGGCCCCTTTCACACGGGCGAGTATTCCGCGCGGATGCGATGCGTGAGTTGAACGCATTGCACCTGCACTGAATCCCGACCCATTCATTTCTATGGGGCTGTTCACATGAGCGGTGATTTTCACGCATCACTTGTGCGTTGCGTGAAAATCGCAGCATGCTCTATTTTGTGCGTTTTTCACGTAACGCAGGCCCCATAGAAATGAATGGGGTTGCGCGAAAATCGCAAGCATCCGCAAGCAAGTGCGGATGCGGTGCGATTTTCACGCACGGTTGCTAGGAGACGATCGGGTTGGAGACATCATTATTATTTTCCCTTATAACATGGTTATAAGAGAAAATAATAGCATTCTGAATACAGAATACATAGTAAAATAGCGCTGGAGGGGTTAAAAAAAATATAAAAATAATTTAACTCACCTTAATCCACTTGATCGCGCAGCCGGCATTGCTTATGTCTTCTTTCTTTGCTGTGTGCAGGAACAGGACCTGTGGTGACATCACTCCGGTCATCACATGATCCATCACATGATCTTTTACCATGGTGATGGATCATGTGATGACCGGAGTGACGTCACCACAGGTCCTGTTCCTGCACACAGCAAAGAAAGAAGACATAAGCGATGCCGGCTGCGGGATCAAGTAGTTTGAGGTGAGTTAAATTATTATTTATTTATTTTTTACCCCTCCAGCGCTATTTTACTATGCATTCTGTATTCAGAATGCTATTATTTTCCCTTATAACCATGTTATAAGGGAAAATAATACAATCTACAGAACCCCGATCCCAAGCCCGAACTTCTGTGAAGAAGTTCGGGTTTGGGTACCAAACATGCGCGATTTTTCTTACGCGCGTGCAAAACGCATTACAATGTTTTGCACTCGCGCAGAAAAATCATGCATGTTCCCGCAACATACCCGCACCTTTCCCCGCAACGCCCGTCTGAAAGAGGCCATATTGTGTGGCAAAAATAAATTTTAATATAAGTTAAAAAAAATTAATAAAATTTTTTTTTAAAAAAAATGCAGTCACTAACAGAAACCGTCAAACCTATATGTTATATATGAAAATGATTAGCACAAAACAGGGAACCCATTGCAATAATTAATTTTTGTGTCAGTTTCAATATTTAAGAAAGAAAAAGCTATACGGTAATAAAAAAAAAAGTGTTTTTAATAATAATTAGCAGTTTTCCTCCAAATTCGCTCCATCAGCGTTCCAAGGATAAATCCTCGTTCCTCTGGACAGGATCAGGGTCTTGAACACGATCAGCTTCATTTAGCTGCAGCTCTGGTCACTGAGGTATGCTCCCACACCTGGATGCCGTCGGATCCTCTGCTCACACAGTTCCTCAGTCTTAGCTTCCTCTAAAATGGCTGTTAGCTTTCTCTTCCTCTCCAGGCTCTGTCTAACTCCACCTCTCATGGAAATATGCAGTCTGTAGCTGTGTTTAGGAAACACCGGCATCTTGTGGCCAAACAGCAGAATGTCAGTCCAGATCATTTAATTTAATCTACACAAACAGTGTTCAGACACGGAGAGCTGTTTTCCCATCTCACACATGCACAAAATCACAAAAAGTTGCCTGGGCATTCAAGACTTTTTTGGGCCCGGTCATGAAGATTTGGACAGGGTCAGAATTATTCCCTTCTCTGGTGCTTGAGCAAGTTCCCAAATCCATGTCTTCTGTGCATGCACCAACAGAGGGATAGTTTTGTAGGAGTGTACATTTCCCAGGTTGTAAACCTAGCAAAGGACGGCAGAAGCAGGATTTTCAGGAGTGTCATATGACTGGGTTCTCGAGTAGCTGACCCACAAAACTTTGGGGTGGTACATATGCATCAAACTTTCTTCTACAGTTGAGTTATGTGCAATTAAGGTTTGTGGGACCCTCTGTGGCCTGAAAACCCCCTTTAATAATTTTTTTCATTGTTTATTCTGTGGAATACGTCTTATTTATTGGCTGTGTAGTTAGAGGTACACTTTAAACAAGGGTATGTAAAAGAGGGTGCAAAGAGCTCCCATTATACAACTTCCAGCATTAGTGTTTAGCTGCCAATATAATTTAGTTGGCTGTTGGTCAAAGAATGATTTGATTGACAGCATTTCCTCCTGACATCCATATAAAGGGGGATACGCCTCGGCCCAATCCCTCTTTCTTCCAATGATGGATGTTGGGAAATCCCCATACATATACAATAGTTGGATAGTCCTACCAAAATCAGTGTGTTTGGGCAGCTTTTATGAAACTGTATGGGTTGTGCACCCTTTGGGGGTGG
Source organism: Bufo bufo (assembly GCF_905171765.1). Taxonomy (NCBI): domain Eukaryota; kingdom Metazoa; phylum Chordata; class Amphibia; order Anura; family Bufonidae; genus Bufo; species Bufo bufo. Next base: position 479,824,998 of record NC_053393.1, on the reverse strand, counting down.
GAGGCTGTATAGGTTTTTCTTGAGAAAGTTAGTCGGGAGAATCATGTTTATACTCCTGCACTGTCCTCTCTCTCATTTAATTTACATAACTGTTAATTTGAGTATAATGTATGCTAAATTAATGAGGATATACTTGGGAAATAATTATCATAAATTCATTGAATAGTGCTTTGGAATACCTACTATGAATGCTGCAATAGCTATCATTTTCACCGATTACTTTAGCTTATAAAATACCAGACCAATAAGAGATCAACTGATTTCAAAGAAGAAACAGAATTAAGAAGCCACAATACTTACTAATATTGATAGTAAATATGTAACTCACATAATGAAAAAAACATATTTGAGTATGAAAATAGGGGGAACATGGTGTCATGAAACCTCTATTTGCATATAAATAAATAAAAGCTGGTGGATTACTTACCTGTAAAAGTTGGTATAGGCTGGAGAAATTCATTGGTTGAAGGGCAAGTGCCATGCAGCTCAAGCTAAAACCTATAAGAGAAGAAAGAAGATCGTTAGAAATCAGTTGCGGACGCCGCTGAGAAGAAAATAGACAGGACCTGCACATAAAGGAAGATGGAAGAATTATTGAAACGGCTAATTGAGAAGGCTGAATCTTCTGGTGGAGAACATTGGCTGCGCAGGAGAGCGATTCAGTGTTGAACAAGATCATCTATCGGATAGTCTGGTCTGCTCTCCTGTGCTTTCCAGGAGCGCTGAGCCAGAAGCAGATAGAGATCTCATTGCTTCCCAGCTGTTGAGTTCAGCCCCAGCTTCTCCGACGACGACGAAACGCCCACGGAAAAAAAATGATCTTTTTCTCCCACAGGCTAGCCACGGCAGCAAGCAAAGAAATATTCCTGCACAATCTAGTGCGAGGACCAACGGCAAGAAAACAGCACCTGCATCTTCAACAGCTCCGCAGCAACTGCCACCTAGAGGAAAGCCTACGTCTAGAAGCGTTCATCAAACAGGAAAGGACAAATATTCAAGCAACACTCAGGACGGTGAGAATACTAAAATTACACAAAATAGACATAGTGTCTGTACCACACAGAGCACTGATGTAAATTTGAGTGAGTTTACTTTTAATGCAGATCCTTTCTCTGCAGAAAAAGTACACTTATTTAAAGAATTTATATCTTTTTCTATCAAACAAAGAAGCAACAAATAAGTTAATCCCAGTTTGGTCAAATTCAGACAATCATTCTGATGTACATAGTATTTCTGAGCAAGACGACAATACACAAAAAATTCAAACACATATCCAGCTAATTACCAAAGGATAAAATTATGGTCCCATCTTTAGAGACGGGTGGCGGCATTAAAGAGATATCTTATAAAGAATCAATGCCGTGTCAAGTTACTCCGCTAGAATTCTATTTAACATTACAGGTTAAGGAAAAAATGTGGAATAGAGAATTTGTGGACATCTTTTCGCTCCTTCCTTCCGCAAAGGAAATAGCTAAATCTGTAAAAAATAAGGAGGAGGAGCGGAAAAGATCTCAGCATAAAACTTTTCTTAATTGGCTGCAAGGATTTAGTATTTATGCAGCCGTCATGGGGGAAAAGCATCCAGAAGTATGTAGTGGTCTTTTTCATCACCAAGACAGCATATTAGAGGCATATAAAAATTTTGGTGGCACTGCTTGGCAAAATTATGACAAATCTTTTTGGCAAAAACTGGCGGCTTACCCAGAACTAAATTGGGGTGCAAAAGGTGTAGGATTATGGATCAATCTTATGCTTCCCCAGAAGTCAATTTTTTTTCGACAGCAAACACCCAAAAAAGGTGTATGCTTCGCATTCAATGAGACCACATGCAGATGGCAGAACTCATGCAAATATAAACATGAATGTACTTTCTGTTCAGGATCACACCCAGCAACCAAGTGTTATAAAAAGCAAGGTTTTCATGGTACAAGAGGTGCTAAATCCCATAGAACAAGTGACACTGCTGAATATTCCAAGAATTATTCATTGTTTAAAAACATATCCAAACAAAATGATGGCCAAATTATTAATTAAGAGTTTTTCTTCAGGATTTTATGTTCCGCCATTTTAAGGTTCAGGCTGTGTTTTAGTAAATAATTTACAATTATCAACAAAAAAAGCAGTTTTGGAAAAAATTTATAAAGAAATTCTAGAAAATAGAGTTGAGGGTCCTTTCAAACGACCTCTGTTTAAAAATGTCAGAATTTCTCCTTTAGGATTAGTACCAAAAAAAGAACCCAACAGTTTTCGTCTAATACATCATTTATCTTTGACTAAAGATCATTCTTTAAATGATTTAATAGACAAAAATTGTGCTTCTGTACATTACTTCAATTTCAATGTACCTTTAGCTGAAGAAAAAACGGTACTGCCTACAAATGTCATAAATTTTCTGGGTATCCAAATTGATACAAGAAAAATGGAATTCAACTTTCCAGAAGAAAAAATTAATTCTACTTGTATATTATTAACTAATTTATTATCTGTAAAGAAAACAACTTTACAGAAACTGCAATCTGCCCTGGGATCATTCAATTTCTTTACTAGAGTGATACCAATGGGCAGAGTTTTTTCAAAAAGAATGTATGCGGCAACTAGCGGTAAAAAATTCCCATATGAACATATTAGATTAACGGTACAATTGAAAGATGATATACGTCTATGGTTAAAGTTTCTAGAAAATGACAATGGAAGAACAATATGGCAACAAAAATTCACCAACTCTAACGCATCACAATCATACACTGATGCAGCTGCGTCAGTTGGTTATGGGGCCATAGATCAGAAAAAATGGTCTGGTTGTATATGGCCCAAAAAATTGAGAGAATTGGATTATTTAAAAAACATTGTCTTTTTGGAATTATTTCCAGTTCTAGTTGCTTTAACGATTTGGAAAGATGACTTTAAAAATAGACGTATATTACTTTTTTCTGATAACAATGGAGTAGTTTTTACAATAAACTGCCTATCAGCCAAATCACAAATAGTAATTAATTTGTTGAGACAAATTACGTTAATTTGTTTAGAAAATAATATTTGGTTGAAAGCTAAATACTTAGAAGGCAAAAGGAACATAATTGCAGATGCTCTATCCCGGCAGAATTTCGCACACTTTAGGGAGTTATTACAAGATGCAGATCTGAATGGAATCCCTTGCCCTGCACATCTTTGGACAATGATTTGGAATTAATCTACGCCTTATTAAAAATATCCCTGGCAAGTAATACATGGGCTGCATACGCAGCAGCATGTACTAATTGGAGAACTTTTTGTTCTGCCAATGACATAATAAAGTCATAAAGTCACAATACAGAACACGGCATCAAATTTGTTATAAATTTGTTTAAAAAGGCAACAAGGCCAATTATAATTTTTAAAAAAATGCTAGCAGGAATTTCCCTTTTTCAAAAAATTTAAAATTTAAAACCTATTTCGGATAATTTTTTGGTAGTACAAGCAATTAAAGGAAAAAAAAGAGACAACAATGTAAATATAAAAACTAGACCGATAACACAAAAAATGCTGGAACAATTTTTATCTTACTTACCTTTTATCTGCTCTTCTGGTTATGAAACAAGGCTTTTCAGAGCAGCATTTTTAATTTCCTTTTTTGGTGCATTACGTATCAATAAAATCTCCGCAAACAATAAAGCAGAAGCACCATTATTGTTGAACGACATTTCTTTACATACAAATTACTTAAAGATACTTATAAAAAGATCAAAAACTGATTAAAGTGGAAAAGGTGTGTATGGTTAAAACTTAACGAATTTCCATCTTCGATTCTTTGCCCAGTAAAAGCCATGTCAGAGTGGTTAGCTTCCAGAAACCTCAAATCTGGCCCTTTATTCTTGCACGAAAATAATTTACCACTAACCAAATATCAAATAAATTTTGTCCTGAAAAAATGCAAAATAGAAGCGGGACTACAAACAGAAAAAAGTTTAATCTCACTCTTTCAGGATAGGTGCAGCTACATTAGCAGCAAAAATGGGGCTGAAGGAAAAAGTTATAGAAAAGATTGGTAGATGGAACTCTAATACATTTATATTGTATATAAGACCTGAATTGGAATTATAATATATTTTCAGAATATAAAAAGACCATATGGATAATTGGAGATGAGTCAACATTAGAAGCAAAAAATCGTTCTATAATGAGATTTAAGGATGAGAATTTAGGTTTCAACAACAGGTTTAAAAAAATTTGGAAAAATGTAAAGTTTTTGAGAATATATTTTTTTTACGCTGAATGTTTTGAGGCGACAAAAAATTGGCCATTACCAAATGTGATGATAACACAAGTGGGGTTGTTTGACATGGGTAGGATACCAACTCATTTCTTTATAATGGAGTTAAAAGATACATAAAAAAAAATAATTCACAATCTATTACCAAAAGCTGTTTTGTTTTTTTCTGAAATTTCACCTAGGTTACATTGGAAAAACGAGAACATGATTTTCATGAAAAAAAATTAGAATCAGAATCAACAAATGCATGGAAAAATTTATGTCATCAATAAATGGGTTGTTGGTGGGCTTTTTGAAAGGATTATACAGCAGTTCTAGAAATAGTTTTTCTGTCATTGGTTTGGATATTCTGAATGTGGGTTTTCAGAATATGGCTGCGGGGTTTCTATTTTTTAGCCATTTTTAGCCATTCAGCGTTGCTTTATGGGGATATGGGGTAAAGTCGCCATTGGCGGACTAATGTGGTGGTTATTATTATTGATGTTGTTGTTGGTATAATAGATATATTTATAATTCTAATGTAACATTATACACCGTGGTCTAAATAACTCATTACTAAATGAATTGATTAGTTAACAAAGGTGTTGTGTCATTATTAATCATTAGCTGGTTATATAGGTTCTATGACACCATGTTGTGTAATTGTAAAATACTGTCTGCAGCAATTGGCTGCAGCGGCATCAAACCAGATGTTGACAGCAGGAGACAGCCGAGGCAGGGGAGCATAGAAGCCAGGACCCAGCACTGGGAAGCCAAAACCCCCTCCCCCCCAAAAGGTGGCTAAACCCTTTAAGAGTTAGATCCTTTCTTTAATATCACAATATGCAAGGTTACTAGGTTTAAAGAGGACTGCCATTCACCTAACATGTCAGCTTTATTAAATACTTGTATCCCCCAGGAAATAGCACTTCTGGAGTGTCCTTTCTTAGAGTTCTGCATTGTGGCGTTAAAAATGTATTAATAAATTTAGAAATATGCGTTACCATTTTAAGTTGGATCCCTGCACACTAACACTGTCTAATCGGTGCTGTCAGTATTAGACTGTGTAAGACACGTTCCTTTGACAAGGAGAATAATAACAACCAGTTGTCAATTTATTCCAAAATTTCGAGAAAGTACAAGGCAGAGTTGTAAGAAAATATGCCCCAGAATTATTATTTCATGAAGACTGCATGCCGGGAGTGGTGACAGGTCCTCCTCTCTGTGCCATTCAAGGGTGATTTTATAGACTTTATAGACTTTCTCAACCCCCTAGTAAGTAACTAGTTTACAACACAATTTCCTTCTGTAGCAAAGTCATTTTCCTTCATTAAAGAGGTTATCCAATATTTTTATTTTATGTTCTCCGCTTGGTTACAGTAACAGTTTTTTCATTGATATGCTGCTTAAAGGGCCAGTACTGCATTTCCACTCCATATATGCCCGTTGCACTTTTGGGATCAGGTGTCATATATTGTGCATATGAGAATAAATTTCTCTCTAGCACATATCTGGATGAACTAATATTTTTGTTAAAGTGGTTGTGTCACTTCAGTAAATGGCATTTATCATGTAGATAAAGTTAATACAAGGCACTTACTAATGTATTGTGATTGTCCATATTGCCTCATTTGCTGGCTTGATTCATTTTTCCATCACATTATACACTGCTCGTTTCCAGGGATTACGACCACCATACAATCCAACAGTGGTGGCCGTGCTTGCACATTATAGGAAAAAGCGCTGGCCTCTCTGGTGGTCTGGACCGTGGGAGTGCACATAGGCATGTATGCGCAGTAGCTCTGGTCCTGGCTAGTGATGGTCGAACATCGGCCGGGATGAATCGCGAACGCGATCAAATGTTCGCAAACCGCAAGTTCGAGGCGGGCCCCATTCACTTTAATGGCAGGTGAACCTGAAAAACCTTCAGGTCATTATTGCAACCACCAAATACTTACAAGAAGTGCACAAATCGTCCCACAACTTGGACAGTGACATACCAGAAGGGGATCAATGTCAAAAATTCCCACAAAAAATATGTATTTTAATCAGGGGCCATTTTTTTACGTCTTAAAAGGGAAACTGTCAGAAATGTGGCCTGCTGATGTCTAGAAAATTTTTATTTTAGGCCACGGGAGTACAGGCCCCAAAAAGTAGGCATTCACCTGACAGAAAACATCAAGTGATTATGTGGCTGGAGGTATATTAGACGGTCATTGGATATAAATTTTACTGCAGGCCAGTACAAATAGATGTCAAATTCATATGCTTAAATGAACAAAAAATATAAAATTGGATTAAAAAATTGATAATGTGGATAGAGGTACATTAGGCGGTCACCGTATAACAATTTTCCTGTTGGCCAGTTAGATTTCAGGCCTCAAAAATTATGCCTTCAACGTACATAAATGATCAAGTGATTATGTGGTCGGAGGTACAATTGTGTTTAAAATATAGCAGTGTGTTTAAAAAAGTGAATAAGACTCAAAATCCTTCTAATAGCTTTTATTTCCATGCACACAAATGCATTGGGAACACTACACATTCTATTCCAAATCAAAACATGAAGAAAAATATATAAAATATGTGTTGTTCCTCTAAAAAAATTTTTTTTAAGAAAAGTGAATATTAGACTGTTCAAAAAATAGCAGTGTTTGTATTCTTCTTTACAAACTCAAACATTCACTATATAAACTGAAAAATCTTTGAAGATTTTGCTTTCCTTTGAATCACTTAAAGGGAACCTGTCACCTGGATTTTGGGTATACAGCTGAGGACATGGGCTGCTAGATCGCCGCTAGCACATCCGCAATATCCATTCCCCATAGCTCTCTGTGCTTTTATTGTGTCAAAAAAATGATTTTATTTATATGTAGATGAGGCAAGTAAGAAGCCCAAGGAGCGGTTACTAACGTTTCCGGAGCCCAGCCACGCCCACTGTGAAGGAGCCCAGCACCGCCCTGCATACTCCGAATCTCCTCCTTGTTCCCCAACGTCACAAAGCTAGAGTGCCGTAATCTTGCGATGCGCGAGCTAGCGCATGCACAGTGTCGGCATAGTGTTCCTTCCCTGTGCTGGCATCAGCCTGAGGGAACGAACTGCGCATGCGCTAGCTCGTGCATCGAGAGATTACGGCACTCTAGCTTTGTGATGTCGGGGAGCAAGGAGGAGATTTGGAGTATGCGAGGCTGTGCTGGGCTCCTTCACAGTGGGCATGGCTGGGCTCAGAGTCAGAGAATGCTGGACTCATCTCTGAAGCATGGAGGAGACAGGACTCGTCTAAGGTTCATTTACATATATAGGTTCATTTACACAATAAAAGCACAGAGAGCTATAGGGACTGGGTATTGCAGATGTGCTAGCGGCGATCTAGCAGCCCATGTCCTCAGCTCTATACCCAAAATCCAGGTGGCAGGTTCCCTTTAACTATTATATTAGACGGTCATTAGATATCAATTTTACTGCAGGCCTGTACAAATAGATGTCAAATACATATGTTTAAAAAAGAACAAAAAAAATAAAATTGGATTAAAAACATGGCTAACGAAATCCCCCCTCTTGAAAAAAAACCAAATGATAATAGTTGAAATTCGATAACACGTGGTCGTCACAAGTGTTGAATTTCTCTGAGGTCCCAAACATTAGGCATTCACCAGATAGAAAAGGCCTTTTATGCCACTGTATTTACCTAAGACAGGGACCATTATTTGTTTTGGGTGGTGGCGGATATTTGTGGGCTGTCAATTCAATTCAACGTGGTCGTCACAGGTGTTGAATTCCTCCGAAATCCATGCCTCATTCATTTTTAGAAATGTGAGGTAGTCCACACTGTCGTGAGCTAGGGGAGTGCGCTTATCGGTCACGATCCCACCTGCTGCGCTGAACGTCCTTTCGGACAGGACACTCAGCAAGGGGCAAGCCAAGAGTTCCATTCCAAATTGTGCCAGCTCTGGCCACAGGTCAAGCCTGCGCACCCAGTAGTCCAGAGGTTCCTCGCTTCTCAGAGCATCCAAATCGGCCGTTAACCCGATGTAGTTGGACACCTGTCGGTCTAGGAGTTCCGTGAGGCTGGATCTGGAGGGCGGCTGTCGATAGGTTGGCTGCAAGAATGATCTCATATCTGAAGTGACCAACACATCTTCAAACCGTCCTCTTCTTACTTGCGCTGTAGGATTGGTACTCGCAACTGTTTCTCTGTGGGTGGAAATTCCTCTGCCAGCGCCCTCAAGAGCAGAATGCAGCATCTCTCGCAGCAAGACCTGGAAATGCTGCATTCTGACAGCCCTCTGTTATGCTGGTAACATGTCCGCCATTTTGTGTTTGTACAGGGGGTCTAAGTACGTTGCCACCCAGTACTGGTCCTTTCCCTTTATGCTTTTTATACGGGGGTCCCACTTCCAACACTGGAGCATGAAGGCCCCCATTTGCACTAAATTGGAAGCAGTGGAGTGGCCTGGCTCCTGCTCATCACCCAGGAGAAGGTCGTCCTCGATCTCCTCCCCCCATCCACGGACAACACCAGGGATCCCAGAAAAGTTTAAAGCCTGCTCTTCTTGCTCCTCCCCCTTCCCCAGGTACCATCCTCCTCTGATCCCTCTTCAGACTCCTGCTGACTTGTCTCAGATGGAGTAGCCCCCCCTGGGAATTCATTCAGCATTGCGACTTACTCATCTTCCTGCTCCTCGACAGCTTGATCAATGACGCAACGTAATGCACGCTCCAAAAAGAAGGTGTAAGATAGGATGTCACTGATGGCGCCCTGGCTGCTACTGACCAGTTTGGTGATCTCATCAAATTACCGCAGAAGTCTGCATGCATCGCGCATGAGCAGCCACTGGCTCGGTGAAAAGAAACCAAGCTCCCAGAACATGTCCTGCCGCAGAGTTCGTACAGGTAGTCATTAATATCACGTTTCTGATGGAGAAGCCTATCATGCATATACAAGGTGGAGTTCCAGAGCGTCGGGCAGTCACAAATCAGATGGCTGATGGGCAATTGGTGTCGCCGCTGAACGTCAGTAAGGCGAGCCATGGCCGTGTAAGATCTTCTAAAATGGCCAGAGATTTTCCTGGCCTGCCGCAAGACGTCTTGGACCACGGAGTATTTTGCAATGAATTGCTGCACGACTAAGTTCAGAATGTGTGCCATGCATGGGATGTGTGTCATTTTGCCCTGTTTCAGCGCACTCATCAGATTGGCAGCATTCTTGCACACTACTTTACCAACTGTCAAATTGAGTGGGGTTAGCCAGTAGTAGTATGTACCTTCCCTGCCCATGTTTGCTAGACCACGCTCGAACATTTGGGCCACGGAAGCCTGCCTTGTGCCAGATGAACGCGAAGATGACACAGTGGAAGGTGCAGTGGAGGACAAATGAGAGGAGAAGAAGAAGTAGTAGAGGCAGGATGTGGAGCACCAGGAGTGTGGCTTTGTGTGTTCTGATGGCGTTGCTCCCAACGGGCTCGGTTATGGGAGGCCAGGTGCCTTCTTAAGGCGGTCGTCCGTAGGTGAGTGTTGGGCTTACCGTGACTTATGCGTTGACAGCACAGGATGCAGATGGCAACACTATTATCAGCAGCTGACAAGTTCAAAAAAGCCCACACTGCGGAGCCATGTGCTAGCGTCCTGGGAGCGCAAGATGTGACCGTGCATGGTGGATGGCTCGCTCCAGATACATTTGCAGTCTGCTTTTTGCCTCCTGTGCACTGCGAGTTCTACCTGTTTCTCCTCCTTCTCCTCCCTATCTGCTGCTCCATCTCTCCCTCTGAACTCCCCTCCTCTTCCTCTCTTGTGGGCACCCACATGACGTCCATCGACATGTCATCATCGTCACCCTTACCACCACTGACATTAGAGATCTCGGAGTAGGCAGCAACAGCGGGGACCACCCTCCTTGGGCTGATCTGGGTACTGTTGTCAGACCGCTGGATGGCGGCCGTTGCTACCTCCTCTTCCTCATCCTACCACCCCTGTGGAATGGCCTGCCTCTATCTCTGCCTGTCATTTTCAAAATGACCCTGTGACAAAGTAACTATAGAAGAGCAGTATTTGTGGAAGCAGGTATATAGAACCCCTTAATCAGTTTTTTTGGGGGGCAACTGGAACAAATGCACTATATAGAAATTATATTCTAGGTATATCCTACCCCTGCCTCAATCAGATTTTTTGGGGGGCAACTGGTATATCACACCAGTTGCAATTAGTTGTTCCAATGTCGTTTGTCCCTCTGTATAGCTATGGTATATCAGCAGAACCGCACACACATGCTGCACTATACAAATGCACTATATGGAAATTATATTATAGGTATATCGCACCCATGCCTCAATCAGATTTTTTTTGGGGCAATTGCTATATGACACCAGTTGCAATTAGTTGTTACAATAGCATTTGTCCCTCTGTATAGCTGCAGTATCGCAGCAGAACTGCACACAAATGCTGCACAATACAAATGCACTATAATATACTTTCTATGTTAGAAAGTTTATTATAAGTATAATTCACCCCTCGGTATTTCACACCTATCGATAGCACGCCTATACCAGTCCTTAAAATGACTTTTGTGACAATATACTCTCTAACAGTCTGTCCCTGCTCCACACAGCAACCTCTTCCTACACTGGCAAAAGACTGAATGTAAAATGGCGGCCAGATCGGGGTTATTTATAGGGTAGGGGGGGTGTAAATGTGCTGAAATGTCTCAATTGGCTGTCCTGTCCCACCTGATGGATGTGTCATGGGTCAAAGTTCGGCGCTATGCAAAAAAAATATGACACTTGCGAATATCGCCTTATGTTTGCATGTTCGGCGAATCGCGAACAAGCAAAGTTTGCTGCGAAACGACCGCTGGGCGAACCGCAAGGCTATCTCTAGTCCTGGCCACCTGGTATCTGGGTCATTCCATGTCCAGCCCAAAAACCCGACCATCTCCAAATTGAATAAACTTTTGCACAGATATTCCCAAAGTGGCAACTTTGTCAAGGACAGTTTCTTAAGTAATTAAGCTAGGAAACTGAAACTGTTCAGGTTAGGCTACTTTCACACTAGCGTTCAGAGCGGATCCGTCTGGGGTCTGCCCAGACGGATCCGCTCATATAATGCAGACTTTGGATCCGTTCAGAACGGATCCGTCTGCATTATATTGTAGAAAAAATTCTAAGTCTGAAAGTAGCTTCAGACGGATCCGTCCAGACTTTACATTGAAAGTCAATGGGGGACGCATCCGTTTGAAAATTGAGCCATACTGTGTCAACTTCAAACGGATTCCTCCCTATTGACTTACATTGTAAGTCTGGACGGATCCGCTTGCCTCCGCACGGCCAGGCGGACACCCGAACGCTGCAAGCAGCGTTCAGGTGTCCGCCTGCTGAGCGGAGCGGAGGCTGAACGCTGGCAGACGGATGCATTCTCAGCGGATCCGCATCCACTCTAGCCCCGAACGCTAGTGTGAAAGTAGCCTTAGTAAAACTACTTAGTCTAAGTCTCCTTGCAAAGTTTAGTTCCTTAAGAAGGCTTGACTCAATTTTTACATTCCATCAAAATAAGCCAAAAAAATGACAAATGACTGTTAAGGACCTACAGTACTTTGACTGCCCACTGATCCTGACATGCATGTCCGATCAGACTGTAATTTTGCCAGGAGTTATGGCCCATGCGATATATCTTAAGGTCACATACACAAGCTTTCCAACTAACTTGAAGACAAGATAGTAGAAGGCTACTATTAAGTAGTGTTGAGCGCGAATATTCGAATAGCGAATTTTTTTTGCGAATATCGGCACTTCGCTAATTGGCGAATATTTCGAATATAGCACTATAAATTCGCTATTTCGAATATTTGTTTTTTTTTTTGTTTTTTTTTATTGTTATAGTTTTTTCTTTCCCACTTCCCAAAAGTAGTTCTTACCTGTCCTGAGGATTCCTGGCTTCCTGGCTGCTCCAGTCAGTGCCCATTGCCGCTTCTGCCGACTTCCGTGCTCATGGAGCGTCCCCATCACCATGGGAATGCCTCTATACTAGAATGTACAGTCGGATGTGAGAATTAAGTTGAAATCGCAATGCGATTACTTCAAGTTATATTAATCAAATTGCGATTTCAACTTAGCACTGCTATATTCCATATTCGTTAACTTCGTTAATTCTAGCAAGCAGACACATTAAAAACACAGCTCTAAGTTGAAATCGCAATTCGATTAATATAACTTGAAGTAATCGCATTGCGATTTCAACTTAGACCTGGTTTACTATGGTTGGCTTGGTAGAATTAGCGAAGATGACGAATGTATTCGTCATATTCCTCAAAACGAAGATAACAAAGTATTCTCCATCTTTGTTTTAACTCCATATTCGTCAACTTCGATAATTCTAGCAATCAAATAGGAAAGTTGACTATAGAGACAGCTGTGTTTAATTCGCTATGTGATTATATTACTTAGCTTTTTTTAAAAATAAATAGAATAATTATAATAACTATCAAGTATTATAATTTATTTATTTATAAAAAAAAAGCAAAGTAATATAATCGCATAGCGAATTAAACACAGCTGTCTAGAATTAGCAAAGTTAGCTAAAACAAAGATGGAGAATACTTCGTTATCTTCGTTTTGAGGAATATGACGAATACATTCGTCATATTTGTCAACTTCGCTAATTCTAGATATCAAACCAATAGGAAAGTTACCTTAAGTTAAAATCGCAATACGCGATTATTTAAATTGCATATTAATCGCGATAACTAGAATAATGACGAATATTCGATTTAGACGAATATGAGACGAATATTCAAGCGATTATTCGCGAATTTCGTCAAAATCGAATATGGCACCTCCCGCTCATCACTACTATTAGTAGTAGGAAATATCTGAAATGTGTAATTTTTTATCTTTTTTTTTTATTAATCTCATCTAAAAGAGCATGTTTTTTTTGCCACAAAAGTCACCCTGTTTTATCTTTGACCCGGCCTTATGTTGGCCAGAACTAAGCACACAAGAATGTACCTATTTTGCATGTGTGCATGAACTTCACTACAAGGAGACATTTTTGGTGGCCTCCTGTCTGACAGACTGGTGAGCCAGAAACATAAGATTCTGTAGTGCTGCTGAGCTTGTTATCCTAATAAAACTTTTAGATATATTTCTATACACATATTCTAATTAATTGTGGGTTGCCATTTTAAATTGGCACATTTATCATCAATCTTGCATTGGACGACTCAGCTACTGCCAGTTCAACAGAATTATTGTCATTGCCAAGGAGCAATTTCCAACAACCAGACAAGATACCAGTCATTGGTGTCTAAGTTTTATTGAAGAAAAACAAGAAAGTAAAAACACAACATGCATACTAAAATTGCTAAAAATACAGATTTCACAAGACTTCTCTTCCAATCTTTCTCAAATTGCACAAAGTTTTGAATTTCCTGTCAATGTTCACCAAAACATCTTGTGAGAAGACATATTGCCTGCCAGATGATGTTGTGGATGCATCAAGGGAAGCAATGACATGCTCTTCTGGGACCCAGCAAGTGTCTCTGCGGGAAGGCCAGTAAAATGACCTTGCAGGACCATGGGGATGCAAGAAATTGATCAAACCATCATGTTCCTCAATTGAAACTCCACATATATTGCCAATCCACCAGAAGCTATCATAGGTGCAAGCTACGTACTGACCTGGTTAAAGACAGGATACTTTGAGGACAGATAGACATTCAGGTTCCAGAACACTTGCAATAAATGAGGTTGCATCATTCAAAATTTTGCTAACACAAATATTAGTTGTATCAATGGGTTTGAACTGATGATGCTCCCTTGTCCCAGCAACAGTATGACCCTTGCTAAACCTTTCTTCTTGAATAGGTCTGTTTGCATTAACATCTTCCTTTGGGACAAAGATGCCCAATCAGCTTTTTATTAATTAACAATTAGGTGGGTGTCACTGCCGCACGCAGGATGTGAAGCAAGCTTGACCCATGGACATCAGCGCATGGAGAGCTAAGTATTGATTGATGCAGCGATTGATCACTGCTGACTTTATATCTCCCAACTGCTGATTTATTAACCCAGGGTTTACTAGGGCTTTATTGAGTATTTGGTTACAATTGCTGATTTACTAGCCCAGTATGTACTAGGGCTGTATTAAAGGGGTTGTCCAAGTTATATCAGATCGGCTGGGGTCCTACACCCGGCACCCCCGCCGATCAGCTGTTTGAAGAGAAGGCAGGCGCCGTGCCAGCGCTGCCTTCTCTTCATTGTTTACCTGCTCGCCGTTGCATCTGCAGCGGTGCTCAGGTGTAATTACACCCAAGCAGTCCCATTTATTTCAATGGTACAGATCGCTTCTATACAAGTGTATGGGAACGATCCGTACCATTGAAATTAATGGGACGGTTAGGTGTAATTACACCTGCTCACCGCTGCAGATGCAATGTGTAAACAGTGAAGAGGAGGAAGCTGTAATGACCGACGTCACGCACAGGGAGGATAAAAGGGAAAGCCCTGCCCAAGGGAGAGGGAAAGGTGGTGACCCCTAACTCACCTTGCGGCTGGCACCTGACTGCCCTGACGTCCCTAGACGGGTTCCTCACCCGTGCGGCGATCACGTGCCTAAACCCTGGCTTTCCCTAAAATGAGCCCTAGATAGTGAACGGGCCGGTGGGATCGCTAGTCCACACCACTATCACTAAGAGGGAAACACCAGGGAGAGGACAGACAAAACAGACAAACACATACACCCAGGTGGGCGATCACAATAGACCACAAAGGTCCAACAGGGATCCGGAGGGTAGCGTTCTGGACCAACTACCAGAGAACGCAGCAACACAGCTCCAGAAGGTCAGAATAGATGTCCAGGCAGGAAGTTCTATCTCTGGCAACCAGAGAAGTGTGAGAGGGGAATATAAGGAGGTTGGGAGTGCTGGAAAAGGAACAGCTGAGGAGAAGGAGCTACAGATCCCTGAGTGAGCCAAAAGGGTTTGCAAAGCAAACCCAGAAAGCTACCATAAGGAAAACAGCCCTATCTTAAATAGAGCGTGCAGCCAACCGCTGCGACTTCCTGACCCCGGGTATAACGGAGTCAGGCGTGGTTCTCGATACCCTCGTGACAGCAGCGCTGGAGGCAGCGCTAGCACGGCGCGCGCCTTCTCTTCAAACAGCTGATTGGCGGGGGTGCCGGGTGTCGGACCCCAGCCGATCTGATATTGATGACCTATCCTGAGGATAGGTCATCACTAAATATAACTTGGACAATCCCTTTAAGTATTTGGTTACTCTTGGATATCACCTTTAAATATACCAGTCCCCTGATGATTTGGCTGCTGGCCATTGAAACGCGTCGGGACGTATTGTGGAATTTGTATGAGTGTATTCTTGGTTTTTGGTCATCCTGATTACGCTGGGCAGTCATCGCCGTTATATAGGGACCACTAGGGACATCTGGAGAGAGGTGGGGTGTGGAGCAAGTTACAGGGATTTATATGGGAAGAAACAGAGAGTCCCTCTAACCTTCTCTTTGAACTACCCTATTACATCATACCCTCCTCTCAGTATACCTAAATACTCTTATGCATTTTTTTGTCTTCTTCTGCGTATGCGTGATTAATTTATGCATGCATGTATTTTTAGTCATTGAGATTTATTGAATGGGCTTATCTTAGTGTAATTATTTATTAAAAGTTAAGTTTTGACAAGGTCACCCTAATTGTTAATTAATGAATTGATTCCATTGGGTACCTATCACAAATCAGTGATTGACCATTAACTACCCTGGTTGTGTGAGCAATATACCAATCGACTTTTTCAAAAATGTATGGACGGATATTGTGTCATGACGCAAGCAGTCACGGATTATGCAAATGCTGAAGCATCGGAAGTCAGGGTTGCAACAGTAAACGACAAAAGGATGACGTGTTGCCTGGCTATTTTCCTAATGAAACCCCTGCACTGCATCCTGGACAATAAAGGAGTCGTTTTCGGCAAAGTCCATCAGGACAATTATATGTCCCTCCTCCAGATTTTGTTTCAGCTCATTTAGATAAGCACTTTGGTGCTTAGAAATAAAATGGTGTCTGGTCAAGTTACACATTTTGTCAATTAGTTCTGAGGTGAAATCCTCTAAAGGATAAATACTGGGTTTCTAAGGTATTCCGATTTGTGCGAATCCACTTCTTAAATTCAACAGTATCATCAGGGTCACTTTCCTTAAAATAATCAGCAAGATATTCTTCCAGAGCAGTCCTTCCAGGGCACTTTTCACATTGTTGCAACATGCATTCTTTTTAATATCACAAACAGTTTTACTTAAAAGCATTTTGTAGTCATCTGGAAGTCTAGTGGCCAAAAAGCATAAGTTTAACATTTTGATGGATTGCGCAGACAGACTGAATGAGTTCCTGATCAGCAAACAGTAACACACCATTTTGGCCAAAACTCACAGAATTTGGAGAACCCAATTTCAGGCCCATGCTTGTCCCAATAGATGGTGTACAATTCCTTCAAGTTGCACAAGATCAACCTTCTCTGCTTCAATAGCTTTTCGCCATTTATCCTCACAGACACACAATCCTTTCTGCCTGGACATACTCTAGAAAATTCATAATTTTCACAAAAATCCAGTACATTCTGCTTTATATGCTCAGACAGCATTTTTCCTTGCTTTGGTTTAGGGACAGCAGGGATGCCAAATGTGTAGCTTGTAGGTCATTTTTTCAAGTACATTGAAGCAATATAGGCCATAGGTGGGAACCAATTAAATTAAAATTAAATCCAATTTAAAATGGCAACCCACAATTAATTAGAATATGTGTATGGAAATATATCTAAAAGTTCTATTAGGATAATAAGCTCAGCAACACTACATAATCTTATGTCGGACAGGAGGCCACCAAAAATGTCTCCTTGTAGTGAAGTTCATGCACACATGCAAAATAGGTACATTCTTGTGAGCTTAGTTCTGGCCAACATAAAGCTGGGTCAAAGATAAAACAGGGTGACTTTTGTGGCAAAAAACATACTCTTTTAGATGAGATTGATAAAAAAAAGATAAAAAAAATTACACATTTGAGATATTTCCACCCCAATAGTAGCAAAAATTGGCAAAAAATATGAAATGTAATTTCTTTGTCTAATCATATCTAGGATTGAGCGAACCCGAACTGTAAAGTTTTTGACCCCGGACCCGAACATTTCATTAAAAGTTTGGGTTTGAGTTCGGTAATCGGCGATTTAATGGCGCGTGTTGAAAAGCTGCAGGGCAGCCAATCAACAAGTGTTTAACTCGTGTGCCCTTAGAAGCCATCACAGCCATGCCTACTAATGGCATGGCTGTGATTTGCCAGTGTAGCATGTGACCCAGCCTCTATATAAGCTGGAGTCACGTAGTGACACACGTCACATCAGCTCTTACTAGTGTAAGGAGAGAATGCTGCAGCTGTGAGGGAGAGATTAGGAAACAATTCTGGTGTTCTTGGTGTTAAATCTGCAAACTACAGTGATTATTTTTGTGGGTGCTATGCTACATTTTTGTACCCCTCAGCCCAGTGACACAGAGAAATGAGCTTTAATCCGTTTGTTGGGTGGGCGTCGCAACCATTTTTGCAAGTGTAGTGCACTTGCAAATGCATGTGTGCCAGGGACATCACTTTAATCGTTCTGGTAGCTCAGAGGGTGACATCTAGGCATTTTTTAAGGACACCTGCATATGTGCCAGGGGAAGGGAAAATCATATACAGCCAGGTCCATAAATATTGGGACATCAACACAATTCTAACATTTTTGGCTCTATACACCACCACAATGGATTTAAAATGAAACGAACAAGATGTGCTTTAACTGCAGACTGTCAACTTTAATTTGAGGGTATTTACATCCAAATCAGGTGAACGGTGTAGGAATTAAAACTGTTTGCATATGTGCCTCCCACTTGTTAATGGACCAAAAGTAATGGGACAATTGGCTTCTCAGCTGTTCCATGGCCAGGTGTGTGTTATTCCCTCATTATCCCAATTACAATAAGCAGATAAAAGGTACAGAGTTCATTTCAAGTGTGCTATTTGCATTTGGAATCTGTTGCTGTCAACTCTCAAGATGAGATCCAAAGAGCTGTCACTATCAGTGAAGCAAGCCATCATTAGGCTGAAAAAACACAACAAACCCATCAGAGAGATAGCAAAAACATCAGGCGTGGCCAAAACAACTGTTTGGAACATTCTTAAAAAGAAGGAACGCACCGGTGAGCTCAGCAACACCAAAAGACCCGGAAGACTACGGAAAACAACTGTGGTGGATGACCGAAGAATTCTTTTCCTGGTGAAGAAAACACCCTTCACAGCAGTTGGCCAGATCAAGAACACTCTCCAGGAGGTAGGTGTATGTGTGTCAAAGTCAACAATCAAGAGAAGACTTCACCAGAGTGAATACAGAGCGTTCACCACAAGATGTAAACCATTGGTGAGCCTCAAAAACAGGAAGGCCAGATTAGAGTTTGCCAAACGACATCTAAAAAAGCCTTCACAGTTCTGGAACAACATCCTATGGACAGATGAGACCAAGATCAACTTGTACCAGAGTGATGGGAAGAGAAGAGTATAGAGAAGGAAAGGAACTGCTCATGATCCTAAGCATACCACCTAATCAGTGAAGCATGGTGGTGGTAGTGTCATGCGTGGGCATTTATGGCTGCCAATGGAACTGGTTCTCTTGTATTTATTGATGATGTGACTGCTGACAAAAGCAGCAGGATGAATTCTGAAGTGTTTTGGGCAATATTATCTGCTCATATTCAGCCAAATGCTTCAGAACTCATTGGACGGCGCTTCACAGTGCAGATGGACAATGACCCAAAGCATACTGCAAAAGCAACCAAAGAGTTTTTTAAAGGAAAGAAGTGGAATGTTAAGCAATGGCCAAGTCAATCACCTCAGCTGAATCCGATTGAGCATGCATTTCACTTGCTGAAAGCAAAACTGATGGGAAAATGCCCCAAGAACAAGCAGGAACTGAAGACAGTTGCAGTAGAGGCCTGGCAGAGCATCACCAGGGATGAAACCCAGCGTCTGGTGATGTCTATGCGCTCTAGACTTCAGGCTGTAATTGACTGCAAAGGATTTGCAACCAAGTATTAAAAAATTAAAGTTTGATTTATGATTATTATTCTGTCCCATTACTTTTGGTCCCTTAACAAGTGGGAAGCACATATGCAAACTGTTGTAATTCCTACACCGTTCACCTGATTTGGATGTAAATACCCTCAAATTAAAGCTGGCAGTCTGCAGTTAAAGCACATCTTGTTCGTTTAATTTCAAATCCATTGTGGTGGTGTATAGAGCCAAAAATGTTAGAATTGTGTCAATGTCCCAATATTTATGGACCTGACTGTAGGTAATCCGTCTGTGACTTCAGGACCCCTAGGGGGAGGGGACATATTAAAAAAAAAATTTCTGTGAAGTACCCCAGTGCTGAATATCTGACAGGGAAAATCTTTTCATTAAATCCATCTGTTAGATTCCAGGGGACAAATTCCTTTTTTTTGGCTGTCAAGTACCCCTGTGGCCTGCAGTGCATACCTGGCAGCGAAAATAATTCAATTACATTAGTCTGTGACATATTTGTGTGACCCAAAGCGATTTTTTCTCTTTCTGACATCGGCACTGCATATCTGACAGTCAAATAAAACCAGTAAATACTGCTGTTACATTGTTGGTTGACAAATTCCCATATTTTGTGCTAGAAAGTACATTTTGTTGGCAGAAAAAAAAAATTGTGCTAGATAGTACATTTGCAGCCTGCGCTGCATTTCTGACAGTCCAATAAAACCATTAAAAACTGCTGTTACATTGTTGGTTGACAAATTCTAATTTTTTCTGCTAAATAGTGCATTTGTGGCCTGCGCATCATTTCTGGCAGTCCAATAAAACCAGTAAATACTGCTGTTACATTGGTGGTTGACAAATTCCCATTTTTGTGCTAGATAGTAAATTTTCAGCCTGCGCTGCATTTCTTGCAGTCCAATAAAACTATTAAATACTGCTGTTACATTGTTGTTTGAAAAAAACACCCTTTTTGTGCTAGATAGTACATTTGTGGCCTGCGCTGCATTTCTGACAGTCTAATAAAAGCTGTCAATACTGCTGTTACATTGTTGGTCGACATGAAGTAATTGTATTAAATTAAATTCACCTGTCACACTGTTGTGCGACCTCAAGACATTTTTTCTCTTTATGACACTGGCACAGCCTTACTGTCAGTGAACTTAATTGTTGACTATTGGCGGTTACATTGTCGCCTGACATGAACCATCTGTTAGCTTGGTGGGTGAACGCAAAGAATAAGGAGAGCGTCAAATAAGGGACGTGGCCCTGGTCATGGTGCTGCTGGTGTTGGTGGAGCTCCTGTTGGTCGATCTGTGCCAGCTACACGCACAAGTGAAACACCTTCCTCAGGTGCGAGTAGGTGACAGAACCTTCAGCGTTATTTGGTAGGCCCGAATGCCACTCTACGAATGGTGAGGCCAGAACAAATACAGGTGATAGTAGATTGGGTGGCTGACAGTGCCTCCAGTTCCTTCACATTGTCTCCCACCCGGTCCTCTGCTGAAAGCTCAGAGTTGGCACCTGCAGCCCATGGCCATCTGTCTTTCACCTCACCCCCTTGCAAATCAGTCAAGCAGTATGAGGCCCAAGTCATGCAGCAGTCTCTTATTCTTTTTGATGACTCTGCTGGCAGGGTGTCTGTGGGCCATCCACATAGCCGTGCCCCAGAAGTGGAAGATTGAGTGCACTGATGCCCAACCACTTAAGTTTCAGGATAAGGACATGGAAAGACCACGGCAGCACGTCTCTGATGGTGACGAAACACAGGTGCCAACTGCTGCGGCTTTCTGCAGTCTGCAGACTGACAAGGAGGGCAGGGGTGAAGAGTGGGTGGAAGATGATATGGAGGATGATAAGGTCCTAAACCCCACATGGAATCAAGGTCATGCCAGTGACATGTGCAGTTTGGAGGAAGAGGCGGTGGTCGCACAGAGGCACCAGCACAGCAAAAGAGGGAGCAGGGTGCCAAAGCGGAGCGGCTGTCCCCTAAAAAGTACGCCTGCTACTGCCCACCGCGCCCAGGGACCGAGCACACCAAATCCAGATCCAAGGAGTTTCCTAGCGTGCCAGTTCTTCAGACAATGTGCTGACGACAAGACACGAGTGGTTTGCACGCTGCGCAATCAGAGCCTGAAGCGAGGCATAAACGTTCTAAACCTGAGCACCACCTGAATGACCAGGCATCTACATGCAAACCACGAGCTGCAGTGGAGTAAGCACCTCAAAAACCAAGAAAGGTCTCAGGCTCCTCCTGCTTCCTCTTCTGCTGAAGTCTCGGCCTCTTCCTCCACCTCTGGAGTGACAGTGGCACCTGCCACCCCGCAAACAGAGGATGTGGCAGCAATGCCACCATGTCCGTCACCGTCCCCATGCATCTCCATCCACACTGTCCCATGGAAGCATTCAGCTGTCCATCTCCCAAACACTGGAGAGAAAGAGGAAGTACCCCCCTACCCACCTGCGATCCCTGGCCCTGAATGCCAGCATTTTAAAATTCCTGGCCTTTGAAATGCTGTCATTCCGTCTGGTGAAGACGGACAGTTTTAAAAACCTGATGGCGGTGGCTGCCCCACAGTACGTGGTTCCCAGCCACCACTACTTTTCCAGGCAAACCATCCCTTCCCTGCACAACCAAGTGGCGGACAAAATCAGGTGTGCACTGCGCAACACCATCTGTGGCAAGGTCCACATAACCACTGATACGTTGACCAGTAAGCACGTGCCGGGATGCTATATCTCCCTAACTGCACACTGGGCAAATGTAGTGGCGGCTGGGCCTGAGGCGGATAGCAGTTTGGCGCATGTCCTTCTGCCACTGAGGATTGCAGGGCATTTCTCTTTGCCTCCTGTTGCCTCCTCCTCCTACTCCGCTTCCTCCTTCTCTACCACCTCCTTATCTGGTCAGCGTAACACCTTCACCACCAACTTCAGCACAGCCAGGGGTAAATGACAGCAGGCTGTTTTGAAACTCATGTGTTTGGGGGACAAACCCCACACCGCGCAGGAGCTGTGGACGGGCATGGAACAACAGACTGATGAGTGGTTGGTGCCACTGAGCATCATGCCCGGCCTGGTGGTGTGCGATAATGGGAAAAATCTCGTAGCAGCTCTGGGCCTAGTCGGTTTGACGCACATCAATTGCCTGGCGCATATGCTGAATTTGGTGGTGCAGAAATTCCTTAAAAACTACCCAGATATGTCAGAGCTTCTGCAGAAAGTGTGGGACATCTTTGCGCTCTTTCGGCGTTCTCACCTTGTTGCTGCTCGCTTGTCTGCTCTCCTGCGCAACTTTGGCCTTCCCGCTCACCGCTTCATATGCAACGTGCTTACAAGGTGGAACTCCACCTTGCACATGCTGGAGAGACTGTGTTCGCTTTGCGGAACAGCACTACTTCACCACCAATGAGTGGGCCTCCATGCGAGACTTGTGTGCCATGTTGCGCTGTTTCGAGTACTCCACCAACATGGCCAGTGCCGATGATGCCGTTCTCAGCGTTACTATCCCACATTTATGTCTTCTTGAAAAAACGCTTCAAGCAATGATGGAAGAGGATGTGGCACAGGAGGAAGAGGAGGAGGAGGAAGAGGGGTCATTTCCACGGTTATCAGGCATGCTGGTAGACAAGCTGCTGAGGGCATTCCCAACTGACACCAGGGGCTCAGTGGAAGCACAAGGCAAAGGCAATGACAGAGGAGGAGGAAGAGGTGGCCAACGCAGCTGGGGCACCGCCAGCACTTTAGAAAGCAGGGTTAGCATGGCCAAAATGTGGAAAAGCATTGTCACCACGCCACAACAACCAGCACCACCAGCTGATATGGAACGTCTTAACAGGAGACAGCATTTCAGCAACATGGTGGAGCAGTATGTGTGCACACGCCTACACGTACTGACTGATAGGTCTGCCCCATTCAACTTCTGGGTCTCCAAATTAGGCACATGGCCTGAGCTTGCCCTTTAGGGTGCTGGCCTGCCCTTGGAGGTGCTGGCCTGCCCTGCAGCCAGTGTATTGTCTGTACGTGTATTTACCACGGCAGGGGGCATTATCACAGACAAGCACAGCCGCCTGTCCACAGCTAACGTGTACAAGCTCACGTTTATTAAAATGAACCAGGGTTGGATCCCACAAGACTTGTCTGTACCTTGTGCAGAATAGACTTTTATACCGTCCTCACCCAGCCATTGCACTTATTCGTAGTTTTCTTTTTTTATATGTCCAATATTTTGGGGGCTACCCCAATTAAAAAAACAAACAAAAATATAATACCTCCTCACCGCCACGGTCACCGCCTCCTCAACCTCCTACTCCACATCCACCTCCTCCTGCTAGTTCAAGATTATTATTTTAAATTTTTATGTATTATGTTATTTTAAGTTATTTCCCTATCCACATTTGTTTGCAGGGCACTTGTCCTACTCTTCCCCTCATTTTGCTTCCTTTTGCAGCCCTCTAGCCCTTTCCAGGAGTTTTTTAGAGCCATTTTCATGCCCAAAAGTTCAGGTCCCCATTGACTTCAATGGGGTTCGGGTTTTGGGTCAAGTTCGTGTTCTAAACGCAAACTTTTTTGCGAAGTTCCTTTTTGGCCTATTTTAACGGCATGTAAAAATTGAGTCAAGCCTTCTTAAGGCACCAAACTTTGCAAGGAGACTTAGACTAAGTAGTTTTACTAACCTGCAAAATGCCTTGACAACGTTGCCACTTTGGGTTACGCAGCAAGCAGTGCATAATAGCTGCTCCATTATCAGCTGCCTGAAACTCTGGAACCAACAGAGGCCCAGATGAAAAAATTTGTAAGATTTCATTTAGGACCCTAGGGAACATCTGTGTAAAATTTTATTCAATTTGGAGAGAGTCCGATTTTTAGTTGGTCCACTTGACATGGAATGACCCATCTGTGCTGCAGGGTGGTCGCAACCCCTGGGAATGAGTTGTGTATAATGTGATGGAAAAATAAATCAAGCCAGCAAAGAAGGCAATATAGACAATCTCAATACATTAGTAAGTGCCTTGTATTAACTTTCTCTACATGATAAATGCCATTTGCTGATGTGAAACAACCCCTTTAATGGAAACAAATGTTACGGGTATAATTAGCTATCTATTTCGGTATAATGCTAAAAAAAAGATTTGTCTGCACCACACAATAGTCCAGTATTTTTGCCGTACAATTTGGCATGTGCAAGAAAACACAGTAATGGGGTCTCTGAACTCCAGCACGACACTGTTATTGTGTCTTGTTCTAACATTTTTACTGCTGAAAGTTCTTGTTTCAGTATCGATTTAGCGGCTTGACAACATCAGAAGTTATTAGAAATTCTGGTGTTATGAAACCAATTTGTTGGCTTCGTTCTAGCTATGTTCTGCCAACTCAGCAGGGCTTTCTGGCTGTAAACCTGTTGGCTTCTTGAAGGTTTTATCAGGCCCTTTTATTATGGACAGTAGCAGCATTTTCACAGAGGGGTTTTCACTTTTGCATCCTACATAATACTCCAGTCAATATAACACAAAGCTAGAAAACAGAAGGAAAGTTATAGGAATGATAGAACCAGAGCTTCACTTTATGCTGTAAACAACAGATAAAATATTTTCTAAAGAGGAAACTTGTGACTTTATAGGGGTTACTCACTGCTGCCCTGCCCTGGTTCTTTTTACCGCTCTTCCTGCCCCCTTGTGTCAGCTTTGACATGGTCAGGATCACGTGCAATGCTGCAGCCAATGACTGGCCTCAGTAGTAACATGTCCTCTATTGGCACATGACACGGCAGTGATGCACATGTCACCACTACAACAGCACACATGAATTGGTCTGTGTGGAAGTTGCCAGACGGGGACCGGAACACCAGCGAAGATAGTCACGGAGCTGGAGCAGAGTGGTGGGGAGCAGGCGAGTATGGATTTCTCCACAGGTATAGCAAAAAAAAGCTGGACAATCCCTTTATATAGATAGAAATGTTACAATAAGTAAATCACCAAATATAAATATTTGAAAATATTTAACAATCAATAGTTGTATTAGTATTCATAGTATATGAATGTAAAATTACGCTGTCTGTGTGGTGTAAGGTCCCAAGAACAGAGGTGGCCAGCACCAGCAGACGGGTGACTAGGTATGTCGCTCTCCTGAAAATGTGGAAACAGCCATGATGGACTGTTTTCTATATTTCACCTTCACTGTATTGGAGCATAACCAACAATACACAGATTATTCTCAACAGCATCATTTATGTCCATGGTATGGTATTGTGTGCGGGCCCATCCATACAAGTGAATGGAACATAGCATGCTGCAATACCAGATACCACCAAGTGAAAAGAGTGGTGCTGCTCCTTGAAGAATAGAGCTATGTTTATCAGTTTTTATAAAATCTATAAAGTCTTTTGGTAAAGGTTTTGGAGCACTGTATCATAAATACTAATATTACTAATATTACTACCATAGAAGGTTTGGCCTATTGGCATACGTTAATTATATATAACTATAACAGGCACTCTACACTTGAAACCACCCAGAGAGAATGTATCCTTAGATGAGTAGTTAATATTTCACAACTACATTCACAATAGATAAAACCAGTTCAAGAACATAATTAAAAACAAATGGCTTGAGTAAATATAACAACAGCTCAACCCCTTGTCACTTTGGAAATGGTGCTCTGTCAAATTGACTCACCCCACCTAGTATAACAATTAATTATATGTAGCTAAAACAGGCACTCTGTAGTGTTGAGCGAGCATGCTTGGCCGAACTGCTGTTCGGCTCGAGCATCGCTATGCTCGGCACATGGCGGTACTCGGCCGAGTACCACATGTGCTCGAGCGCCATGCTCGAGTCTCCTCCCAAAACGTGCAGGTAAGTACTGCCATCACTGTAATGCCGTAGCCTTATTGGTTACTGGAATTACAGTGATTGGCTAGGCGGAACACGCGATCGGGTGCTATAAAGCACCCAATGGCGTGTGTTCGGCTCATTATTAGTCAGGGAGAGCTGCGCTTAGGATGGGACAGATAGTGTAGAGAGTGTGATCGCAATCTATTTAGTTTAAAAACGTTTCAAAGACCTAAAAGTCCTTTTAAGGACTATTGTGTGTCGTGGCAGCAATATAATATAGCCATCAATTTTCTTTCCCCATACTTTTTCTATAGAGGGTGTCTGCAGTGACTTGTGACATCTGTGCAATACCTTCAGTGTGTCAGAGGCAGAGATAGAAAAAATATAAGTGAAATCTAGTATATTTTTTCCATACTTTTACGTACTTTTCCTATAGAAGGGTGTCTGCAGTGACTTGTGACATATAAGTGAAATCTATTTTCCTTTTTACATACTTTTACCATATACGGTGCTTGCTGTGAACTGTGACAGCCGTGCCACATCTTGTGTGTCAAGCGTGCATATAACATTTAATATGAAGAAGGTGAGCATTAAGGGACGGGGAAGTGGCAGTTATGCTGATGGTTCATGCAGAGGCCGTGGCCCTGGGCACGTTGAAACTGTGTCTACTGCCAGAGCACAAGAAAAACAATTATCCACGATACCTAGCTTCATGTCCCAGTTTGCAGGGCGTCGTAGGACAAAACTTTTGAAGTCAGACCAGTGCGACCAGGTGATTGGTTGGATTGCAGCAGATAATGCTTCTAGTCGGTTAAGCACCACCCTGTCTTCCACCAAGTCCAATCTCAGTAGCCAAGAGTCTGGTCAACAGAATCCTCACCCTGATTCTCCTTTCTCCCACCATGGAGAGTCTGGCCAAACAAGTGATCCCACACTCGGATATTCCGAGGTGCTCTTTTCATCGCCATTAATTGATTCGGCCCTCTCGCCAAGCACATTTGAAGAGAGACATGAGATCTTGTGCCCTGATTCCCAACCTCTTGAGCATCCACAGTCACAAGAACATGACGGTGGGGAACGGCAATTAGTGTTTAATGAGGTGGATGATGATGAGACACAGTTGCCAATGAGTCAACCGCAATTACTGTCTCAAGAGGTTGATGAAGAGGATGAGACACAGTTGTCAATCACTGAGGTTGTGGTTAGGTCAACAAATCAAGAGGATGTTTAGAATGAGGAACTGGAAGAGGAGGTGGTGGATGATGAGGTCACTGAACCAAGCAAGCCGAGCAAGGACAGCAGTACAGAGGGGGAGGGATCTGCAGCACCGCAACAGGCTGGAAGAGGCAGTGGGGTGGAAAAAGGAAGATGGTGGGCCACACCACACAGGCCCGCAACTGTTCCATGGAGCACCCTCTTGTGAAAATCTCCCTTGCCAAGGGGTAGGTGTTGCGCAATATGGTGCTTTTTTGAGGAAAGTACAGATGACAAAATAGCAGTTTGCAACCTGTACCACACCAAAATGAGCCGGGGCGTGAACACTAGCAACCTCACCAGCATGATCCACCACATGGCATTCAAGCACCCTAATAAGTGGGAAGAACGACTGGGTCCACAATATGTGTGTCACGGATGATGTTGCAGATAGCTGGAAGTTATGGATAAACATCCGACTGGCTTGATCCCAAACTAAGGAGCATAAAGGTGACCCCTATAAAACCCTAAGAGCTCACCCTGACTGCTAAGCACATATAAGGGTCTCAGAGGTAGACGATTGCATGCCCTCATACCTAGACTGTGTGACACCTGAAAACCCTATAATAGTGAGGGAACACGACCACCGGCTCCCTGCACTTAATACGGAGGGAGTCAGGGTCACCTAGAATCAAGCCAGCAAGGAAACACAATACATGAAAGGACTTATCTGAACAAGCAGTAACAGAAGTCTCCAGCAGTGAACACTTCATTTCAGGAAGTAGTATAAACCGCAAAGTGAGGCAGTATGGGAGGGAATATAAAGGGAGGCAATTAGTGTAAATAGGTGACAGCTAGGAGAAGGAAAGGAGATGACAAAGTGAAACCAAAACAAAGAACATCATGCAAGAGGTACAGAAGAACATCTGCCAGACCTTCTCAGAGAGCTGGCGGTGACACTGTGTCTGCGGGTCACACCACTACCTCCTCTTCTCCTATGGTACGTGCTGGCCAATCGCCTGTCGAAGGCGCAGGCGAGGATGCCTCCCGCCCTGCACCTGGACCTTCACAAGCACCATCAGCAACCACATCCACTTCCCTGTCCCAGCGCAGCGTCCAAATGTCCGTACCCCAGGCATTTGAACGCAAGCGCAAATACCCAGCTACCCACCCGCAGACCATAGCACTAGATGCGCACCTTTCAAAATTACTGGCCCCTGGAAATGTTGCCATTTAGGCTTGTGGACACTGAGGCATTTCGCAGCCTGATGTCGGTGGCCGTCCCGCGGTACTCTGTCCCCAGCTGCCATTATTTTTCAAGGTGTGTCGTGCCCACCAAAATGTGTCCCAAAATGTCACCAGTGCCCTGACCAATGCAGTTACTGGTAAGGTTCACTTAACGACGGACACATGGACAAGTGCATTCGGGCAGGGATGCTACATATCCCTGACGGCACACTGGGTGAACGTTGTGGAGGCCGGGAGCGAGTCGTACCCTGGGATGGCACAGGTGCTACCGACGCCGAGGATTGTGGGCCCTACGTCGATCAGGGTTAGTGGCACCTACGTTAGTGGCTCCAACCCCAACTTCCCCTCCTCCGCCTCCTCCTCCACTTCCACCTCCGAATTATCCGCATGCAGCACCAGTCATCCATCAGCCGGTAGCTGGAAGCAGTGTAGCACTGCAGAGGGAAAGCGTCAACAGGCCATACTGAAGCTGATATGATTAGGGGACAAACAGCCCACCACCGCAGAGCTGTTTCAGGGGATAAGAGACCAGACTGAGCTGTGGCTCTCGCTACTCAACCTACAACTAGGTATGGTTGTGTGTGATAATGGCCGTAACTTGGTGGCGACTTTGGAGCTTGGCAAGCTTACACACATCTCATGCCTAGCCCACGTCTTAAACTTAGTGGTTCAGCAGTTTATCAAAACTTACCCCAATTTGCCTGAGCTACTGGTGAAGGTGCGCCACGTGTGTGCACATTTCCCCAAGTCAACGACAGCTTCAGTCGGTCTGTCAATGCTGCAGCAGCGCTTGAAATTGCCAGCTCACCGGCTGTTGTGCGATGTGAGCACGCGCTGGAACTTCACTTTGCACATGTTGGCCAGGCTTTGTGAGCAGCAGAGGGCAGTAGTGGAATACCAGCTGCTACATGGTCGTCTCATTTCCAGTCAGCTTCCGCTAATCAGAAGCGAGGAGTGGGCATGGATGTCTGACATCTGTGAGGTTTTAATAAACTTTGAGGAATCAACACAGATGGTGAGCAGCGATAACGCTATTATCAGCGTAACCATCCCACTTCTGTATCTACTCAAACGATTGCTGCTCACATTAACGCTTTGCATGTGGAAGAAGACATTACACAGGGTGATAGCCAGACCACCCTCCGTCTGTCTTCTCAGCACGAATTGGATGATGACTAGGAGGAGGAGCAGCAGGAGACGTTTCCTCCGCTACAGAAGGTAGTACCCATGGAAATATAATTCCATCTGTTCACTGTGGGAAGGCAGAAGAGGAGGAAATGGATGACGAGATGGATAGTCATCCTTCTGATGACGACAGCGAAGTCTTGCCTGTTGGTACTCTGGAACACATGGCTGACTTCATGTTAGGCTGGCTTTCCCGCGACCCGCGCAATATGCACATTTTAGACAACATAGATTACTGGGTGTTCACCCTTCTCGACCCCCGCTACAAAGAGAACTTTTCATCTCTCATTCCTCTGGTGGAGAGGATGAGCAAAACGGTGCTATACCAGAAGGTCCTTGTTGAAAAATTGCTCCAAAGTTTATAGGGCAGACATCCAATTGGTTTGTTGCCGTCACGGGGACGTACGATCGCATAGACGTTATCTAACGTCAACAAAGCGGCAGTCTCAGTAGCCAAGAATCTGGTCAACACAATGCTCACAATGACGGCACACTGTGTGAACGTTGTGGAGGCCAGGAGCAAGTCGGCTGCTGGCACCAGACTTGCCCACCAATAGATCCTCGTTAACGGAAAGTGTACTCATTACAATAACAGGGCCTCTTGTTATTTATCATCACTACTCTCTGGGTGGTTCACAATTAGGAAAAAAAAAAAACGGGGCAAGGCAACAACAGCCAATCAGATTTCAGCCATTGACCTCCCTTGGATGTGGTAGCAGTTTCTCAGGCTCCCTCTCCGGCATCGAACCCTGATTCCCCATTACCCATGATCACCATGGTAGGCGCAGAAAAGAACATCGAAAGTTGATAGGGCAGACATCCGAATGGATCGTCGCCGTCACGGGGACATGCAATCGCCCAGAGGTTATCTAGATTCACCAATGCGGCAGCAGGCCCTCACCCCTAATGTTTTAGATGGTCAGATCAGCAGGAGGCCCTTGCTCCAAATGTTTTTGAGGGTCATCAGCAGGCCATCAATCATAATTTTTCAAGGGTGTGTATGATGCCCTCCTTTATGTGTAACAAAGGGTGTTTTGGAGTGCCGTTTCCTTGTAAATTTTGGCAGCCCTTTCACTTGGTGCATAGGCTTTATGAGTGTAGGAGTCCCATTACCTGAACTATTGTACCACAATGTGAATGAGGCCCTCCATTATGTGATATACAGGTTGTATCGGAGTACCTCTTCCTTGTAATTTTTGGCAGCACTTGCACTTTATGTACAAGTAAATATACAGGAAAGAATGTTTCTTAACAATTTTTCCTCTAAAATCGATTTTTCTTTTCCCATTTTTGTGCGTATTATTATCAGTATGTAAAAATGGAGCACTACTCGGACAACATGGTTCCCCAGCAGCGACCTCGGAGTTCAAGATGCATGCAGACATCCTCCTCATGCTGTTCCCGAACCATTTTGGTAGTATTTCCATCAATTTCTGACCTGCCACTCAATCAAGAAGGGGATCAGCGTTCAGACCACCACGGATCACTTAGTTTTCCCCAATCCTGTGGATAGAGGATAACTAGAAAAGTGGACACAGGCCCTTTGACCATTTCTATTTTAGTTTGATACATATTTTGGGCCTGATTTTTTATTTTAATGTAATTTTATTTTATTTTTTTACACCCAAAGAAAACCTTAAAGGTTAGGGAATGTGAAAAGGTGAAACAGCTATGACATGGCAGGTAATAAGTGTCTGATTGGTGGGGGTCTGACTGCTGGGACCCCCATTATCAAGGGAACGTGGTCTTAAAAGGGGTTGTCTCACTTCAGTAAGTCGGATTTATCATGTAGAGAAAGTTAATACAAGCCACTTACTAATGTATTGTTATTATCCATATTGCTTTCTTTGCTGGCTGGATTCATTTTTCGATCACATTATACACTGCTCATTTCCATGGTCATGACCACCCTGCAATCTATCAATGGTGGTCGTGCTTGCACACTATAGGATAAATAACCAGCCTATGTGTGCTCCCACGGTCCCGGCCACCAGAGAGGTTGATGCTTTTGCCTATAATGTGCAAGCATGACCACCACTGCTGGATTGCAGGGTGGTCTGTAACCATGGAAACGAGCAGTGTATAATGTGATGGAAAAATGAATCTAGCCAGCAAAGGAAGCAATATAGACAATCACAATACATTAGTAAGTGCCTTGTATTAACTTTTTCTACATGATAAATGGCACTTACTGAAGTGAGACAACCCCTTTAAGACCCTTGTGTACATAAATTGGCGGTAATGTAATTGAATGTCTCAGGACCCCTTTTTTCATGATCAGTGGGTGTTCCAGCAGTCAGACCCCAGCAATCTGATATTTATCACCTATCCTGTAGAATAGACCATAGGTCATTATGTTAGGACAACCTTTTTAAATATACTTTAGTTTATGTGCAATCTGAGGAGGTTAAGATTTGATACATTTCATGCCAGACATTTATGCCTAAAGGGGTTAAATGAGTTGTTTCACTTCAGTAAATGACATTTATCATGTAGAGAAAGTTAATACAAGGCACTTACTAATGTATTGTTGTTATCCATATTGCCTCCTTTCCATCACATTATACAAAGCACGTATCCGTGGTTACGACCACCCTGAAATGCAGCAGCTGTGGCCGTGCTTACACACTATAGGGAAAGCCTGGAAGTGCTCATAGGCCAACACCTTTACCTATAGGGTGCAAGCACGGCCACCACTGCTGGATTGCAGAGTGGTCAAAACCATGGATATGAGCAGTGTATAATGTGATGGAAAAGAGCCCATAGGGAGAATCAGAATACATTAGTAAATGCCTTGTATTAACTTTCTCTACATAAATGTTGAAGTGAGGAAGCCCCTTTAAATGTGCTACACTTAATAGGGTTAGGCAAAAAATGTCTTGGTGCGTGCATTGCATGTTTCCTATGTGTGATAGGAACTGCATGCAGTGTCGGACTGGGGAGCCTAGGGCCCACCAGTAAAATTTATTTTAGGGGCCCACCGTATAGATACATTCCATTACCTACTAACACAGCAGCAAGATGCTACCAGATGATTGAATATGGGCAGGAACTTTGAGAAGGTAGGTCCTGGGGAGAAGAGAACACTGGCAGCTTTCCTCTATACCTAGAAGTCATCTCAGCTCTGATCGAGTCTGTAATAATAAACTGGGGAGTTTCTTTAATAACCTATCACGTTTTTATAATAACATAGGCTGGTTGAGGTGCTGTACATTGAATATACACTCACCTAAAGAATTATTAGGAACACCTGTTCTATTTCTCATTAATGCAATTATCTAGTCAACCAATCACATGGCAGTTGCTTCAATGCATTTAGGGGTGTGGTCCTGGTCAAGACAATCTCCTGAACTCCAAACTGAATGTCAGAATGGGAAAGAAAGGTGATTTAAGCAATTTTGAGCGTGGCATGGTTGTTGGTGCCAGTTGGGCCGGTCTGAGTATTTCACAATCTGCTCAGTTACTGGGATTTTCAAGCACAACTATTTCTAGGGTTTACAAAGAATGGTGTGAAAAGGGAAAAACATCCAGTATGCGGCAGTCCTGTGGGCAAAAATGCCTTGTGGATGCTAGAGGTCAAAGGAGAATGGGCCGACTGATTCAAGCTGATAGAAGAGCAACGTTGACTGAAATAACCACTCGTTACAACCAAGGTATGCAGCAAAGCATTTGTGAAGCCACAACACGCACAACCTTGAGGCGGATGAGCTACAACAGCAGAAGACCCCACCGGGTACCACTCATCTCCACTACAAATAGGAAAAAGAGGCTACAATTTGCACAGGCTCACCAAAATTGGACTGTTGAAGACTGGAAAAATGTTGCCTGGTCTGATGAGTCTCGATTTCTGTTGAGACATTCAAATGGTAGAGTCCGAATTTGGCGTAAACAGAATGAGAACATGTACCCATCCTCTGATGGCTACTTCCAACAGGATAATGCACCATGTCACAAAGCTTGAATCATTTCAAATTGGTTTCTTGAACATGACAATGAGTTCACTGTACTAAAATGGCCCCCACAGTCACCAGATCTCAACCCAATAGAGCATCTTTGGGATGTGGTGGAACGGGAGCTTCGTGCCCTGAATGTGCATCCCTCAAATCTCCATCAACTGCAAGATGCTATCCTATCAATATGGGCCAACATTTCTAAAGAATGCTATCAGCACCTTGTTGAATCAATGCCACGTAGAATTAAGGCAGTTCTGAAGGCAAAAGGGGGTCCAGCACCGTATTAGTATGGTGTTCCTAATAATTCTTTAGGTGAGTGTATGTATGTAGTGCAGTAAGTCTACGGTGTTATGTGCCACTTGTGCAGTGGGTGGGAGACTAGGTGCCCACCTTGCTCAGGGGCCCACCGGGGGATTTACCTGTACCCCTGTGGGCCAGTCCGAGCCTGACTGCATGTGTCTTGTTTCTGACTCACTTAAGAGCAGGATATCCATATATTTGTAAGGCTACTTTTACACTTGCGGTAGCAGGGTCCGGCAGGCTATTCCCGTGGGGGAACAGCCTGCCAGATCCGTGCTTACGCTAATCCACCGTGCCGCCGGAGGTCCGCTCCGGCCCCATTCACTATAATGGGGCGGGCCGAAGGTCCGGCCGCAGCATGGCAAGTATGCCGAGAGGCGGCCGGACAAAAACTACAGCGGACTTCCCGTGGCACGGTAGGCTAGCTTTAGCTACCCTTCCTCAGGTGCGAGTAGGCGACAGAACCTTCAGCGGTATTTGGTCGGGCCTAATGCGGCTCTACGAATGGTGAGGCCAGAACAAGTACAGGCGATAGTATATTGGGTTGTTGACAGTGCCTCCAGTTCCTTTACATTGTCTCCCACCCAGTGTTCTGCTGAAAGACCAGAGTTGGCACCTGCAGCCGATGCCCATTAGTCTTTCACCTCACCCCCTTGCAAATCAGCCAAGCAGTCTGAGCCCCAAGTCATGCAGCAGTCTCTTCTGCTTTTTGATGACTCTGCTAGCAGGGTTTCCCAGGGCCATCCACCTAGCCCTGCCCCAGAAGTGGAAGAGATTGAGTGCACCGATGCACAACCACTTATGTTTCTGGATGAGTACATCGGAGGACCACCGCAGCAAGTCTAGGATGATGACGAAACACAGGTGCCAACTGCTGTGGCTTTCTGCAGTGTGCAGACCGACAAGGAGGGCAGGGGCAAAGACTGGGTGGAAGATAATGTGGAGGACGATGAGGTCCTCGACCCCACATGGAATCAAGGTTATGCGAGTGATCTGTGTAGTTCGTAGGAAGAGGCGGTGGTTGCACAGAGGCACCAGCACAGCAGAAGAGGGAGCAGGTTGCAAAAGCGGAGCTGCCATCCCCTAGACATAACGCCTGCTACTGCCCACCGCAGCAAGGGACCGAGCACACCAAAGCCAGCTCCAAGGAGTTCCCTGGCGTGGCAGTTCTTCAGACAATGTGCTGATGACAAGACACAAGTGG
The DNA here is from genome assembly GCF_905171765.1 of Bufo bufo. Classification (NCBI taxonomy): domain Eukaryota; kingdom Metazoa; phylum Chordata; class Amphibia; order Anura; family Bufonidae; genus Bufo; species Bufo bufo. Next base: position 479,789,777 of record NC_053393.1, on the reverse strand, counting down.
TTTGCACGCTGTGCAATCAGAGCCTGAAGCGAGGTATAAACGTTCTCAACCTGAGCACAACCTGCATGACGAGGCATCTAAGTGCAAAGCACAAACTGCAGTGGAGTAGACACCTCAAAAACCAAGAAAGGTCTCTGGCTCCTCCTGCTTTCTCTTCTGCTGAAGTCTCGGCCTCTTCATCCACCTCTGGAGTGACAGTGCCACCAGCCACCCCGCAAACAAAGGATCTGCCAGCAACACCACTACCTGGGTAACCAAGCATCTCCACAATGTCCCCTGGAAGAATTCAGCTCTCCATCTCCCAAACACTGGAGCGGAAGTACCCCCCTACCCACCTGTGATCCCTGGCCCTGAATGCCAGCATTTCAAAATTACTGGCCTTTGAAATGCTGTAATTCAGACTGGTGGGGACTGAGAGTTTTAAAAGCCTTATGGTGGTGGCTGTCCCACAGTACGTCGTGCCCAGCCGCCACTACTTTTCCAGGTGTGCCATCCCTTCCCTGCACAACCATGTGGGGGACAAAATCAGGTGTGCACTGCGCAACGCCATCTGTGGCAAGGTCCACCTAACTATGAATACGTGGACCAATAAGCACGGTCAGGGACGTTATATCTCCATAACAGCACACTGGCTAAATGCAGTGGGCCTGAGGTGGATAGCAGTTTGCCTCCTGTTGCTTCCTCCTCCTACTCCGCTTTCTCATCCTCTACAGGCTCCTCACCCGGCCAGCGTAACACCTTCACCACCAACTTCAGCACAGCCAGGGGTAAACGACAGCAGGCAGTTTTAAAACGTATCTGTTTGGGGGACAAACCCCACATCGCGCAGGAGCTGTAGACGGGCCTTGAACAACAGACCAATGAGTGGTTGGTGCCACTGAGCCTCAAGCCCGGCATGGTGGTGTGCGATAATGGGCAAAATCTCGTAGCAGCTCTGGGACTAGCCGGTTTGACGCACATTCCTTGCCTGGTGCATGTGCTGAATTTGGTGGTGCAGAGGTTCCTTAAAAATTATCCCGATATGTCAGAGCTGCTGCAGAAAGTGCGGGCCGTCTGTGCGCGCTTTCGGCGTTCTCACCCTGCTGCTGCTCGCCTGTCAGCGCTGCAGCGTAACTTCGGCCTTCCCGCTCACCGCCTCATATGCAACGTGCCCACAAGGTAGAACTCCACCTTGCACATGCTGGCCAGACTGCAGCAGCAGGCGATAGTGGAGTTTCAGCTGCAGCACACATGGGTGAATCGCTCGGCGGAACAGCACCACTTCACCACCAATGACTGGGCCTCCATGCGAGACCTGTGTTCCTTGTTGCGCTGTTTCGAGTACTCCACCAACATGGCCAGTTCTGATAACGCCGTTCTCAGCGTTACTATCCCACTTCTATGCCTCCTTGAAAAAACGCTGCTGGCGATAATGGAAGAGGATGTGGCACAGAAGGAGGAGGAGGAAGAGGGATCATTTTGTAGGGTTTCCGGCCAGTCATTCACAAGTAGCTCCGAGGGTGGGTTCCTGCACCCACAAATGGCAGGTACACAATTGTCCAGCCAGGGCACAGTTCTGGAGGATGACGAGGTGGAGGATGAGGATGAGGAGGAGGAGGAGGAACGTGTTCACAGCAGGGTAGCACCCAAACCAGCTCATGGCCATCACTGGTCCGTGGCTGGGGGGGATACAGAGGACACAGACGATACACCTCCCACAGAGGACAGCTTTTTGTTGCCTCTGGGCAGCCTGGCACACATGAGCGATTACATGCTGCAGTGTCTCTGCAACGACCACCGAGTTGCCCACATTCTAACTTGTGCTGATTACTGGGTGGCCACACTGCTGGATCCCCGTTACAAGGACAACGTACCGTCCTTAATTCCGTCACTGGAGCATAATTGTGAGATGCGCGAGTACAAGCGCACGCTGGTAGATGCGCTGCTGGTGGCATTCCCACCTGACAGTGGGGGCACAGTGGAAGCACAAGGTGAAGGCAGAGGAGGAGAAAGAGGTCGCCAATGCAGCTGGAGCACCACCAGCACCTCAGAAGGCAGGGTTAGCATTACCGAAATTTGGAAAAGCTGTCAGCTCGCCACAACAACCAGCACTACCAGCTGATATGGAACATCTTAGCAGGAGGCAGCATTTCAGCAACATGGTGGAGCAGTATGTGTGCACACGCCTACATGTACTGAATGACGGGTCTGCCCCCTTCAACTTCTGGGTCTCCAAATTGGGCACATGGCCTGAGCTTGCCCTTTACGCCTTGGAGGTGCTGGCCTGCCCTGCAGCCAGTGTATTGTCTGAATGTGTGTTTAGCACGGCAGGGGGCGTCATCACAGACAAGCACAGCCGCCTGTCCCTAGCCAATGTGGACAAGCTCACGTTCATTAAAATGAACCAGGCATGGGTCGCACAGGACTTGTCCGTACCTTGTACAGAATAGACATGTATACCGGCCTTAACCAGCCATTGTTATACTACAGCGCAATTGCTCATTGTTGTATTTTGGATATTTCACACTCTTTTGGAGTGTACCCTAATAAAAAATATAAAAAAATTAAAACCAAAAACCAGTGTTGACTACCTCGTCCTCCTCGAGCGCTGCTTCCACCTACACCACGACGTCCACCGACCTCCTCAAACTCCTACTCCATATGGACCTCCACCTCATAAATCAAGTTTATTTTTTTTAATTTGTACGTATTTTATTTTATGTAATTTCACTAAATTGTCTGTTACATTTTCGTGTGAAATTCACCAATTTTTGGGTGTGATATACCCCGGCTGTACCTAGTAGACAGGTAAAAACATTTCACTAATTTGTCTGTTACATTCTTGGGTGACATTTGACCATTTTTGCCGTGATTAAACCCCTGCTCTGCATAGGTGATAGGGACATACATTTCAAAAAAATCTTCTTTCATTCAATGCTTAAACTTTAACAACTTGTCCCACTTTTCCGCTCGATCATATTTAATTTTTAAAAAATGTACCTCCCTTGGATGTGGTCTCTCTTTCTCACGCTCCCTCTCCGGCATGGAACCCTGATTCGATAACCGTGATCAACATGGTAGGTGCAGAAAAGAACATCGAAAGTTGATAGAGCAGATATCAAATTGGATCGAGAACATCACGGGGACGTGCGACATGGTGGGGCAGTATGTTTGCATACTCCTACACGAACTGACCGATGGGTCTGCCCCCTGCAACTTCTGGGTCTCCAAATTGGGCACATGGCCTGAACTTGCCCTTTACGCCTTGGAGGTGCTGGCCTTACCTGTAGCCAGTGTATTGTCTGAACGTTTGTTTAGCACGGCTGGAGGGGGTCATCACAGGTTATATTTCCCAATGTTTTGGGGTGTAGCCTAATTTAAAAAATAAAAAATAAAATTTAAAACCAAAAACCAGTGTAGGCTACCTCCTTCTCCTCCACTGCCACTTCCACCTACACCGCCACATCCACTGCCTCCTCAACCTCCTACTCCATATGGACCTCGTCCTCCTAGATCAAGATTATTAGTTTTATTTTTACGTATTTTATGTTATTTGAAGTCATTTCACTTCACATTTGTTTGCAGAGCACTTGCCATCAGGGCCGTTTTTAATATTGATTGGACCCTGGGCAAAAATTTACTTGGGCCCCCTGGATGCCGCCTTCCCACACCTTAGCAGGCAATTACGCCCTCCACCACAACACACACACAAAAAATCCACACATCTGGTAGAGTACAGTGAATGACTGAAAATACTTCCCGTTCTGAAGACTCCAGCGGCTCAGGATCAGTGCTCTGGGCAGCTGGGCTCAGGCTGGAAGTGGGCACCGCTCTGCAGCAAGGAGACCAGGGCTCGGCTTACCCTAGTGTTACAGTGCACCCCAGCACCCCACAGTATGCAGTATAGCACCCTATAGTATACAGCAACCCACAGTATGCAGTATAGCACCCTATAGTATACAGCACCACACAGTATGTAGTATAGCACCCCACACTATACAGTACTCCACAGTATATAGTAGAGCAGTATAGCAGCCCACAGTATACAGCACCCCACAGTATACAACACCTCACAGTATACAGTAGAGCAGTATAGCACCTCACCGTATACAGCACCCCAAACTATACACAATACAGCACCCCACACTATACAGCCCCCCACACTATACAGTACAGCAGTATAGCACTCCACAATAGACAGCACCCACAGTATACAGCCCCCCACAGTATACAGTACAGCAGTATAGCACTCCACAATATACAGCACCCACAGTATACAGTATACAGGCCCCCACAGTATACAGGCCCCCACAGTATACAGCACCCCACTATACAGTAGTTTACAGTATATTAGCATAACAGCCCCAGTCACCTTTTTCTGATGTAATCTTCAAAAAAAAAAGCTCCACAGTTAAGTCAAATTTCTACAGCAACATTCCTGGTAGAAAGGACCTTGATGACCTCATAGCCATGTGACCAGTAATATTGCTAGGTTACTGGTCACATGGTGATGATGTCATCTAAGGTCCTAGAGAATCACAGCTCTCACAGTACGCTGCCTGGAGTGTCGGCAGGCATGGCATGGCAGCACCCCCTGTGTAGCTGACAGCCTGACACCCGGGGCAGTGGCTAGCAGGGCTCAAGAGGCAGCTGCCTTGGGCCCCCCAGGAGCAACTGGTCCCGGGGCAGCTGCCCCTTTTGCCCCTTGTTAAAGACGGCCCTGCTTGCCATGCTCCCATCCACATTTTGCTGGCCTTTGCAGCCCTCTAGCCCTTTCCATGACATTTTTAGAGCCATTTTAGTGCTCAGAAGTTCGGGTCCCTATTTACTTCAATGGGGTTCAGGGTCAACTTCGGGTCCCGAACTCAAACTTTTTTGTGAAGTTCGGCCGAACCTGTCGAACCCCAACATCCAGGTGTCTGCTCAACTCTAGTGGTGATAACTTTAAAATGCTTTTACTTATCCAGGCCATTCTGAGATTGTTTTCTCTATACATATTGTACTTCATGACAGTGGTAAAATTGAGTCAAAAAATGTCAATTTTATTTATAAAAAAAATTCCAAATTTGAATTTCTCTACTTTTATAATAGATAGTAATACCTCCAAAATAGTTATTACTTTACATTCCCATATGTCTACTTCATGTTTGGATCATTTTGTGAATGACATTTTTTGGGGATGTTACCAGGCTTAGAAGTTTAGAAGCAACTCTTGAAATTTTTCTGAAAATTTCCAAAACACACTTTTTAAGGACCAGTTCAGGTCTGAAGTCACTTTGTGAGGCTTACATAATAGAAACCACCCAAAAATTATCCAATTTTAGAAACTACACCCTCAAGGTATTCAAAACTGATTTTAAAAACTTTGTTAACCCTTTAGGTGTTCCACAAAATTAATCGAAAATGGAGATGAAATTTCCGAATTTTACTTTTTTGGCAGATTTTCCATTTTAATCCATGTTCGTACAATTGACTTTTACCTGTTTCCAGAGGATTCAACTTTAAAGCACTTCAAAAGAAAAAGGACTCAAGCTATATTGAGCTTACGGTTATTGCACTAACAAATGCATAATATATTTGCACTGTTTTACAGGTTATGCAACGTTAAAAGCTTGCACCCAAAGAAAAGACTCAAACGTATACTTGAGCTCTTTGTGATTTATATTGTGATATTATTGCACTAATTTTGCCTAATGTTTACATGTTGTGTAATGTTTAATTATCATATGCCCCTTGTGTGTATTCTTTTACAGATGCCGCAATGTGACCTCATGCACTTATTGTGAAATTGCACTTAACTTTGCGCTTAGCCAGATATGTAGCACCTTACTCTCGTGTGCCTTGCTTTATAGCTCTTGTTCTCTCCCCCCTTTAAAAGGACTGCCTATATGGACTCTTAATACTAATGGCCTACACCCGGTCTTATATACTCATAGGCACCCAGGGTAGGACCAAGTGGTAAGTCCTGGCAGGTCCAGTAACTACACGGGTAACCCCGCTGCTTTGGGAATGGTTAGAGGGGTTTTTGACCCCTCCTTCCCGCTTGTTATGTGTTCAGGATTGCTCCCATCCTTAGGTGTCTTCCAGGAGTTCCATGGGATTACTATACCCTCCTCTTGTGACATTGCCAGAAGTGCATGGAGAAGCTGATACCTTCCCTTCTGTGCCTTTGCCTAAGGTATGGCGCCTCAAACCTTAGAGCCATTTTAGCCACCCATAGTCACCATAGTGATTGTGCTATAAGCCTTATATTTTGACTTTGGTGCAGGGAAGGGAATACAGGATAAAGCCCCCCTTCCATTTGCGGGCATTTCATTACATAATGGTGGGACTACAGAGTAAAGACACTCCCATGCTTCCTTTAGTGTTTGCAGCGCTCAGAACACTTCAAAGTTAGTCAGTAGTGATTGCTTAGTGCAGACCTTTGGTTCACTGGTTATACAGAGAGGGAAACTGTTAATTAGGACACCCTACTCATGCGGGCAGGAACCTATGGTAGCCGTTATATGTTTTGTCTATGTATGTCTTTATATGTAATACATGTAGCACTTTGTATTAAATTTGAGTACCCCGGAGCTGGTTTCTCCCCTCCTAAGCAAAACACCCCAGAGTTGTGTTATGAAACTCTTCTACCCTGCTACAATCTCCTAAGAGCATTTACTTTGTTATCTGATGTAATTTTACATTATGTCTTCACAAATGTGCATAAAACCTTGTTAAATCTAATAATTGCTGTAATTTCCATGTTCACCAGCAGGTGGCAGCAATGTGTTAGCAAGGACTTAGGTTCAGTTTAGTACATCCAAGCTGGAATAGTTTGTTCCAGCTTAGCTCCCCCTCTGTTAGCAGAGTGGGCTGTGCCCACATCCTGCAGCATGGGAAGAGAAGGAAGTTAGAAGTAGTGTAGCCCACCCCCTCCTAGGGGTAGGGTATGCGTGTTAGGGGCTCCCAGATATAGGGAACCAAGCTAGTATCTTGTCTCGGCTGAGACATTGATCAAATCCCCAGCCTGAGCCCTGCAGCCTTAGCTGGATGAAGCAAGCAGACAAACTCCAGTTCCAGGAAGAAAGCATACCCTGTGAAGATAACTGTGAGTAAAGTCCAGAGACCCAGAAGAAGCCATATTTCTCCTCAGCTAGTCAGTCCCCATACAGCAGAAGATAGAGAGTGCAGAAGCCAAATTCCTGCCACAGTTTAGAGCTACAAAGCAGACGTCCTTTCCTGCAAGCTCCTGTCACGGCGGGGAGTGGGGGAAACCCCCCACCGTGCGGTATCAAAGGGATAACGGGTAGCTGCTAGGCCAGGACCTCCTAATGCGTCCCTAATTCTGACCCTGACTCCTAACCGTATGAGCCAACCCAGATGGTAGGAGGGCTCATACTAACCCTCAGGAAATCCCTGGACTAGGAGCAGAGTAAGACGACCTGTTCCTCCACAACACGGACGAACAGGAGTCTCCACTGGCCAAGCTGCAAGGAGAGGGGAACACATACAGCATATGGAGATGGCAGGTAAGTGAAACCAGCAACAGACTTACCTGCCACAGACACACTGACTGGAACCTGTGCACAAGTGCTGATGTCCACACCAACATAAAAGGACACAGCACACACCACAAACCACACAGGAACCCAGGACACCATAGCTGCAACAACGCGAGACACCACAAGAACATCTACTTAACATCTTCTATGACCACAAGGGTGGCCCTCACTGGACAGATGGCATATGAAGACCAGGAGGATAACTCCAGCATACACCATGGCTGGAGTACCCCTCAGCTTCAGGCATCCAGCAGAGGCTAAATAGCCCAAGCAGCCACACCCACTCACACATAAACCCAGTGTTAAAACACTAGGAAGGGAGTTAACCCTTCCAACACCAGACAAGGGGAGGAAGCCACTTAAAGGGGAAGTGCACACACAAGCATGGAAAGCTACACGTTGCCGCAGGCAACAACATGCGTGGCAACCATGTCACAGAAATCACCCAGAAGGCCGAGACACTGCCACCGCATGCACACACAGCAACACGTTGCCGCGGGCAACTGCAAGTGTAGCAACAGTGTCACAGCGCACACCATAGGCCGTGACAGCTCCAGGTTGATAGAGCAGAAGATAAATTCCTGCCAAAAATTGCCAATACCTGCTGGGACCTAAGACTAAAGCTGTATCTTGCTTGGATGAAAGTTACAATCAGTAAAGACAAGTTTGAACTTCATCTAAAGGTCTGGACATCAATTTCTGCTGCAAAATCCCTCTATTATTCCTACTAGCACTACACTCAATTTATTGCAAGTGAGCCAGGTTCCAGGAGTCCAGCCGTACCCAGGTAGGAGACACCGTTGACACCATTATTACCACCATACAGAGACATTACACTACTCTGGCATTCCTAACCTGGGGCGTGAGTTATAACACCTTGGAGGGCACTGTGACAGTACCCTGCGCACGCTGCAATTGGCGTCACAAACAAACATAGACAATTATTTGCACCTGACCCAGACATTGCATAATTTAGCGTCAGTGTGTATAACCCTTATCCTGCTCATTGCATGAGCAGTGTATAACGTAATGGAAAAATGAATCTATCCAGCAAAGGAGGCAATATGGATAATCACAATACATTAGTAATTGCCGTGTATTCACTTTCTCTACATAATAAATGCTGTTTGCTGAAGTGACACATCCCCTTTAGGATCAAAAAGTGTGAATTTGCAAAACTGATGTATACCGATATACTATGTACTAATCAATTTGTTAAACTTTTTTCAGCAAGTTTGATAAGAGATTAGATAAGCTCATTAAGAAGGCCAGCTCTGTCCTAGGTTGTCCCCTTGATCCAGTGTAGGAAGTGGGTGACAGAAGAACTCTAGCAAAATTAACATCACTGTTAGGCCTCATGCACACGACCGTTGTGTGCATCCGTGGCCGTTGTGCCGTTTTCCGTTTTTTTTCGCGGACCCATTGACTTTCAATGGGTCCGTGGAAAAATCGGAAAATGCACCGTTTTGCAGCCGAGACCGTGATCCGTGTATCCTGTCCGTCAAAAAAATATGACCTGTCCTATTTTTTTGACGGACAACGGTTCACGGACCCATTCAAGTCAATGGGTCCGTGAAAGAACACGGACGCACACAAGATTGGCATCCGTGTCCGTGATCCGTGGCCATAGGTTACTTTTATACAGACGGATCCGAAGATCCGTCTGCATAAAAGCTTTTTCAGAGCTGAGTTTTCATTTCGTGAAAACTCAGAACCGACAGTATATTCTATCACAGAGGCGTTCCCATGGTGATGGGGACGCTTCAGGTTAGAATATACTAAAAGAACTGTGTACATGACTGCCCCCTGCTGCCTGGCAGGTGCTGCCAGGCAGCAGGGGGCAGCCCCCCCCCTGTAGTTAACACATTGGTGGCCAGTGTGGCCGGCCCCCCCCTCCCTCCCCTGTAGTTAACTCATTGGTGGCCAGTGCGGCCGCCCCCCCCTCCCCTGTAGTTAACTCATTGGTGGCCAGTGGGCCCCCCCCCTGTGGTTAACTCATTGGTGGCCAGTGCGGCCGGCCCCCCTCCCTCCCCTGTAGTTAACTCGTTGGTCGCCAGTGGGCCCCCCCTCCCCTGTAGTTAACTCATTGGTGGCCAGTGCGGCCGGCCCCCCTCCCTCCCCTGTAGTTAACTCGTTGGTGGCCAGTGGGCCCCCCCTCCCTCCCCTGTAGTTAACTCGTTGGTGGCCAGTGGGCCTTCTCCCCTCCCTCCCCCTCCTAATTAAAATCTCCCCCCTATCATTGGTGGCAGCGGAGTGTACCGATTGGAGTCCCAGTTTAATCGCTGGGGCTCCGATCGGTAACCATGGCAACCAGGACGCTACTGCAGTCCCGGTTGCCATGGTTACTTAGCAATTTGTAGAACCATTATACTTACCTGCGAGCTGCGATGTCTGCGTCCGGTCGGGAGCTCCTCCTACTGGTAAGTGACAGGTCCGGCCGAGAGCTCCTCCTACTGGTAAGTGACATAGAGGCGTTCCCATGGTGATGGGGACGCTTCAAGTTAAAATATACCATCGGATTGGAGAAAACTCCGATCCGATAGTATATTAACTCCTGACTTTACATTGAAAGTCAATGGGGGACTGATCTGTTTGAAATTGCACCATATTGTGTCAACGTCAAACGGATCCGTCCCCATTGACTTGCATTGTAATTCAGGACGGATCCGTTTGGCTCCGCACGGCCAGGCGGACACCAAAACGACTTTTTTTTCATTTCCGTGGATCCTCCAAAAATCAAGGAAGACCCACGGACGAAAAAACGGTCACGGATCACGGAAAAACGGAACCCCGTTTTGCAGACCGCAAAAAAATACAGTCGTGTGCATGAGGCCTTAGACAATGTCTCCCACCCCATACACAAAGCTGTTGTGGAGCTGGAGAGCTCCTTCAGTGACAGACTGCTGCATCCTAGGTGCACGAAGGAACGTTATCGGAGGTCCTTCCTCCCAGCAGCGGTTAGGATTAATAACCACCACTGTTCCCAGAAACCCAGTAGTGAATTTTGAAAGTAAATTTTGTTATGTTTTTCTTGTATTTTACTCTTTCATTTCTAACTACCCTTATTTTTTTGCTCCTGTTGTGAATGTGATTGCTGCTGTTATGCCTGGGATTTTCCTCTTCTTCTAACAGTTGCAGAAAAAAAATTATATGACAAAAAGTGTCAAAACAGGCTGCAAAAAAGTGTAAGTCTAAATATTACAAAGCAGTCATGCTGACAGATACCAGTGACAATATAAATTATATTTTTTATTTGTATTCTCCACCTTAGTAAGCAGTTTTTATTCCCATGATATACAGCTCAAAACTGTATTCAGCTCAATACAGTCTCATTTCATTTTAGTTTCTGCTATGAAAATCACAAGCTTAGTTATATGCGAGAGTTGAAGAGTTCTAACACTTTCGCTCCAGAGATGCTCTTATTCAGATTTGCTAAGCTAAACAAAATAGAAGAAAACAAAAAAATCTACTATTGTGTATGAGCCGCTTGACCTTGTCTTGGCAAATTATTTGATAGCGCCATGCAGAAATACAGTACAACTTCATGACCCAAACAGCAGTCGGATAGATTTTCAAAGCCAATTAAAGGGGGTGTCCAGTTTCAGAGCTGAACCCGGACATAACATCTTCTTTACTCATTCAGCATAAATGAGTGGAGCCTGTCTTGCTCCAAGGCTTCCCCTTGCCCTGTGCTCTTGCAGGGCAAGGGCTTTTTCTTCACGACCAGTGACGTACCGGGCTTTCTCACAGTATGCTAGGTGGAGGCTTCCGCTTAGCAGTGAGTCTGGTGACGTCACTGGCACTAATAGGCATTCTATAGTGCTGCCCTAGCCTGTGCCAAACAGTGCCAAATACCGCCCATTAGTGCTGGTGACATCCCCTGTACTAATGGGCAATCTTTAGTGTTGCCATAAGACGCACTCCCCCCTCCAAGTAGAGGAAAAATGTCCCTGCACCTTATGGAGTGAATACTGAGTGCTTCCATCATGGAAGCGCTCATTAGTACCAGAGGACAGGGAAGCAGTGAAGGCTCTGTACTCACTGCTTCCTGGTCCTCAGCTGTCAACTATGCTGTGGCTGCACACAGCCTGAGTGCGCTGTGCGTCTCGGTTCACAGCACAGCCAGTGGCAGGAAGAGCAGGACCAGTGCTGGAGGTGAGGAGCAGCGGAGTCCGGTGCAGGAGAGGTAAGTGGATTTTTTATGTTATCTGATTTGAGGCTGCAGGCTGCACACATGAGGCTGGGGGCTGCAGGCTGCACACATGAGGCTGGGGGCTGCAGGCTGCACACATGAGGCTGGGTGCTGCAGGCTGCACAAATGAGGCTGGGGGCTGCAGGCTGCACACATGAGGCTGGGGGCTGCAGGCTGCACACATGAGGCTGGGTGCTGCAGGCTGCACAAATGAGGCTGGGGGCCTGATCTGAGGTATTTGGGTCTGATCTGAGGCATGGGGGTCTGGTCTGAGGTCTGATTGAGGGTCTTATTAACATTGGGGGTCTGATTGGGGCTGTGAGCTGAGGTTTGATTAATATTGGAGGTCTGATATCTAATGTCTTATAGGGTGAAAATTATGGTATGTATATATATATATATATATATATATACACTCACCTAAAGAATTATTAGGAACATCTGTTCAATTTCTCATTAATGCAATTATCTAGTCAACCAATCACATGGCAGTTGCTTCAATGCATTTAGGGGTGTGGTCCTGGTCAATGTGGATGAAGCACGGTGTCCATTAGTTGCTGAAAAGTGGCAGGGGCGTTATTCAGACCAATGGGTATAACCTTATATTGATATAGCGCCTCAGGTGTGATGAAGGCAGTCTTCTCTTTGGCAGCCTCCGTTAAGGGCACCTGACAGTACCCTTTCGTGAGGTCCAAAACTGAAAAATACTGGGCTTGTCCTAACCGCTCAATGAACTCATCCACCCGGGGCATGGGATACGCATCGAATTTGGAAACCTCGTTAAGTTTTCGAAAGTCGTTACAAAACCGCAATGTCCCGTACGGCTTGGGTATCAATACTATAGGACTGGCCCACTCACTTTTTGACTCCTCAATGACATCTAGCTGCAACTTCCTCCGATATGGCTTGTCGCCAAGCCTCGGGTACCCGGTATGGTTTTAATCGGACTTTTGCCTGAGGCTCAGTCACAATCTCATGCTGGATTATGGAAGTGCGTCCAGGGAGGTCCGAGAACACATCTATGTTCTGTCTAATGAACTCCCTGGCCTCCTGAGTCTGTTTAGAGGAGAGGCTGTCAGCAATTTGTACTGTTGCAGCCAGCTCTCTTGCATCAGACAGAGGGACCAGTACTTTTTTTCCTAGAAAACCCGGCCGCGGGCTGTCTTCTGTACAGGTTCCCTATTTTTCCACGAGTAAATTCACTTGTAAACCTGTTCTGGCTTTCGCCTCCCTGGCTGGTGTGCCTTGTAGTTTATGGTACATCTCCAATTTTCTTGAGTACCTCGTAGGGCCACTGCCACCTAGCCATGAACTTACTGTCCACGGTCAGACCAGAACCAAAACCCGATCACCTGGGTTAAAGATCCGGACCCGAGCCTGCCGATTATATACCCGACTCTGGGCTCGCTGAGCTGCCTCCATATGTTCCCTAACAAGAGGCAACACTGTCTCTATCCGATCTTGCATCTGGGTAACGTACTCAATGACGCTTTCAGATGGAGTGGGTTGTTGTTCCCATGCCTCTTTGGCCACGTCCAAGAGACTGTGAAGGTGTCTGCCATATAGCAATTTGAAGGGCTAGAACCCAGTAGAGGCCTGTGGTGCCTCTCACACTGCGAACATGAGATACGGCAGAACGAGGTCCCAGTCCTTCCCATCTTTAGCCACCACTCTTTTCAACATATTTTTCAATGTTTGGTTAAGCCTTTATACCAGACCGTCAGTTTGAGGATGGTAAACGGACATCCGTAGCTGTTTTATGTGCAGCAACTTACAGAGTTCTCTCATCACCTTGGACATAAAAGGGGTCCCTTGGTCAGTCAGAACCTCTTTAGGTAGTCCTATTCGGGAAAACATCTCCATTAATTCCTTAGCTATGAGTTTAGCAGAGGTATGTCGCAGTGGCACCGCCTCTGGGTACCGAGTGGTGTAGTCTAGAATGACTAAGATGTGTTGATGCCCTCTGGTGGACTTTGGTACTGGACTTATGAGGTCCATAGCTATTCGGTCAAACGGTACTTCGATAATCGGGAGGTACTAGGGGACTACAGAAATGTGGCTGGGGGCTAATTATCTGGCAGGTTGGGCAAGACTTAAAAAACTCTTCTACTTCTTTGAATATGCTGGGCCAGTAAAACCGTTGTAGAATACGATCGCGAGTTTTCTACAGCCCCAGGTGACCCCTGAGAACGTGTTGGTGGGCTAGATGTAACACAAGCTTGCGATAAGCCTTGGGGACCACCAACTGTTCAATAGGCTCACCCCGTAGTTGGTTTACCCGATACAACACATCCTGATGAACCACAAAACAGGGAAACACTGACTCTGCCCCAGGTTGTTGTGGTTCACCATCTACTATTAACACATTTTCCCAGACGCGGGATAGGGTTGGGTCCCGACGTTGGGCAGTACCAAAATTATCCTCGGAGACATTGAGGTCTGCCAATTCAGGACCCGGCGGCAAGTCCTCCACGTCTCTCACCATCACACTTAGCGGGGTTGTCTCCCCCTCTTCCACCGAAGTGGTGTTCACAGCTACCGCTGGCCCTTCGGTCTCAGGTTCTCAGGGTTCTGGTCTCCCCCCTGATCCGGGCCACTCTGCTAGGGTTACCCGTCTCATGGGTATCAGTCACTCTCATAGCAGGCCATAGTGCCGGGAAGACTGGGAAGTCTCTCCCTATTATGAGTTCATAATGCAGATTTGTGGCGACAGCCACCTTGTGGTTCCTTCTACCGGCCACCGTAGTTAGAGACACCAGGGCAGTGGGGTAGTCTTTTAAGTCTCCATGGATGCACATCACCCCGACTTTCCGGACAAATATACTCAGGGGACCGCACCAGGGTAGCCCTTACTAGCGTCACCAGACTCCCTGAGTCCAGTATAGCCTCCTCCGGAGTGTTTCCCACTTCCACCTAGCACAAATGATCTAGAGACTCTGGGGTACCTGTTGTGCACAGTCTCCTGGCATATAGCGACTGACGGTAGCCATAGTTAGTGTCCATGTGCTCAACCCGATAGGGACAGTCAGACCTTACATGGCCAGGCTTCTGACACCGCCAGCAGACTATCGGAGCCAAGGTCTGCCATTGGTACATCCGGGGGAGGGTTTTATCGGCTCAAATCTCCGGGCCTGGGGTGGAGATTTCCGGGTTTTGCCGACCCCACTCCTGACAGAACCCTCCTTTAGATTCTTGGTAGCTTCATAGTGTTCCACCAGGTCCAACATCTCAATGGCATTGCCAGGAGACACCTAACCGATCCAGTGTTGGATAGGGTATGGCAAAGCCCTCCAGAACATATCGGCTAACATACGATCCAGCATAGCAGTGGGACTTAGCACGTCAGGCTGTAGCCATTTTTGCAAGAGGTGAAGTAAGTTATAATAATGGTGTCTTGCAGACTCAGCTGGGTTGAACCCCCACTGATGCACCCGCTGGGCCCAGGCCAACACATTCACCCCCAGTCTTGCAAGAATTTCACCCTTGACTTTCTGGTAGTCGGCCGCTTGATTGTCCGGCAAGTCGAAATACACCTGCTGGGAATCAGATGCCAGGAACAGAGCGACGACCTCAGCCCACTGGTCACGGGATAGCTTTTCCTTGATGGCCACTTTCTTGTACATCACCAGGTAGGTTTCGATGTCGTCTGCGCGGGTCATCTTAGGAATCGCAGCACGGACTGCTTTCCGGGCATCGTGGACGCTCGGGATTGCTCTTGCTGTCTGCAAAGCCATCACGTTTTGTAGCAGCAACTGGTTAGTCTCCTGCTGCTGCTTATTATCCTCGCGTTGCTGCAGGTTTGTCTCTCACTGCTGCAGATTAGCCTCCATGAGGGCCTTCACAACAGCCTCCATTTTGTTGTGGGGCACTGGTTGTAATACAGCTGGTTTAATGTACGACATACAACCGTGCCTGAAAAATGCAGCAGCAAAAATCGGCGTTCAGGCCAGCCTCACTGCTCCTGGCCACATCCTTCACCAGTTGTGGGGTTTTTCTCTGGTAGACAGGATTAGCGGATGCAGTATAGAGGCAACAATAAGTTCTTTGGATCAAACAGTTCAGTGTTTAGGCAAGTGACAAAACAAGCAGTCATAATCAAACAAAAAGTCACCTTGCGGTGTTGGTGGTATTTCACACCATGCGGCAATTCTGCCTCAAAGAGTCCTTGACCATAGCAGCACCAACCTGTTTTCACGCCAAATGGGTAGCAAGCCTTCATCCAGACACAAGGCTCCCAGATCCCAACACAGAGACTTGGCTTCTGAGCCCAGCTGCCTATTAAAGGACAGCCAGGTGCTTCCAAAACCCGGACCTGTTTTCCCAGACGAAACCTCTCACTGCGTCACTAATATATATATATATACAGTACAGACCAAAAGTTTGGACACACCTTCTCATTTTAAGAGTTTTCTTTATTTTCATGACTATGAAGGCATCAAAACTATGAATTTACACATGTGGAATTATATACATAACAAACAAGTGTGAAACAACTGAAAATATGTCATATTCTAGGTTCTTCAAAGTAGCCACCTTTTGCTTTGATTACTGCTTTGCACACTCTTGGCATTCTCTTGATGAGCTTCAAGAGGTAGTCCCCTGAAATGGTCTTCCAACAGTCTTGAAGGAGTTCCCAGAGATGCTTAGCACTTGTTGGCCCTTTTGCCTTCACTCTGCTGTCCAGCTCACCCCAAACCATCTCGATTGGGTTCAGGTCCGGTGACTGTGGAGGCCAGGTCATCTGGCGCAGCACCCCATCACTCTCCTTCATGGTCAAATAGCCCTTACTTTCAAAGTTTTCCCAATTTTTCGGCTGACTGACTGACCTTCATTTCGTAAAGTAATGATGACCACTCGTTTTTCTTTACTTAGCTGCTTTTTTCTTGCCATAATACAAATTCTAACAGTCTATTCAGTAGGACTATCAGCTGTGTATCCACCTGACTTCTCCTCAACGCAACTGATGGTCCCAACCCCATTTATAAGGCAAGAAATCCCACCTATTAATCCTGACAGGGCACACCTGTGAAGTGAAAACCATTTCAGGGGACTACCTCTTGAAGCTCATCAAGAGAATGCCAAGAGTGTGCAAAGCAGTAATCAAAGCAAAAGGTGGCTACTTTGAAGAACCTAGAATATTACATATTTTCAGTTGTTTCACACTTGTTTGTTATGTATATAATTCCACATGTGTTAATTCATAGTTTTGATGCCTTCAGTGTGAATCTACAATTTTCATAGTCATGAAAATAAAGAAAACTCTTTGAATGAGAAGGTGTGTCAAAACTTTTGGTCTGTACTGTATATATATATATATATATATATATATACACAAAAAGCAAAAATAATCAGCAGCACTCTATAGGATGCCAGGTGCAAATCCACAAACGCTCCTGGACAAGGAACAGTGCAGTAGAAATGACGAAAAATGGGCAGCACTCCGGTCTTGTGAAAATTCAGTGATGTTTATTCACGCCCCAACGCAATGCAGCATTTCAGCCCTCTCAATGGAGCCTTTGTCAAGCTAGATAAAGGCTCCATTGAGAGGGCTGAAATGCTGCATTGCGTTGGGGTGTGAATAAACATCACTGAATTTTCACAAGACCGGAGTGCTGCCCATTTTTCGTCATTTCTACTGCACTGTTAGCCTGCCTACATTTAATGCGATGCCTCTGTTGTTCATAGCATGCCCTGCGCTAATGAATGGCAGGAGAAGTCTAAGGCATATTGGTACACCATAGACTTTTTCCAGGGTGCGGGTGCTGACATAGAGGGCTCTGAGTGCTGCCTCTGGCACCCGTGCCATAGGTTTGTAACCACTGCTCTAGGGCCTATATTGCGTATATTACCTAAGGAGCCTTTTTGGAAAGCAGGATATTGACTGCAGGCAACGTGTTATAGTTATTTTTGCATCTAGTGATGATATGAGGTGTGTAAAGTGTTACATCATTTGTGGGACCATCAGTTTAAAAGGTTTTCCAGGCTCCTGATATTGATGACCTATTTATTCTCAGGATAGGTCATTATTATCTGACTGGTGAGGGCCCGACCCCTCATATGCCTGCAAATCAACTGTAAACCAGCGCTGTGAATGCAGAAGGAAACATAGCACCTTTCAAAGTGTAGTGGCCGTGCTGGGTACTGCAGCTCAACTACCATTCAAGTGATTAGGAGATGAGCTGCAGTAATCCAGCATGGCCACTACACATTGAACGGAGCTATGGTTCCTGTTCCATTCACAGTGCTAGTTCCAGCATCAGAGGCTGCAGGGAACAGCTGATCAGTGGGGGTGCAGGGTGTTGGACCCTCACCCTGAGGATAAGTCATCAATATCAGGAGCCTGGAAGATTTATATTTATATGAGTCTTTATGCTCTTACATTGCTTATATAGCATTACTCCATTGAGTCTTGATGGGATTACTTTATTGCACATTAGTCTACAACTTTGCACTTTCTATATCCCCTATAGACATTACTTTGGGGATTTTTATGTACCTTAGGGCTCGTTCACACAAATTTTTTTTGCGTTCCGTATACGGGCCATTTTTTGAGTTCCGTATACGGAACCATTTATTTTAATGGTTCCGCAAAAAAATAAAAATAAATGTACTCCGTATTCATTCTGTTTCCGTATTTCCATTCCGGTCAAAGATAGAACATGTCCTATTATCGCCCGCAAATCACGTTCCGTGGCTCCATTCAAGTCAATGGGTCTGCCAAAAAAACGGAACACATATGAAATGTACTCCGTATGTCTTCCGTAGCCGTTCCGTTTTTGCGGAACCATCTATTGAAAATTTTTTGCCAAGCCCAATTTTTTTCTATGTAATTACTGTATATGCCATACAGGAAAATGGAATGGAACCGAAAACACTACTAAAACAGAAAACGGAAAAATTAATCCGTTAAAAACGGCCCGCGAACACTGAAAAAGCCATAAGGTCGTGTAAACAAGCCCTTATACTTGGAGCTTATTTAACTCGGCATACGTGTAAATTTGTGTAAGCTGTCTGCGTCAATATTGGAATATTTTTCCCACATTTGCAGTCTGTATTTGCTGTGTTTTCTAATACCAACTTCTATGCTGGCCCTTGGCACACGCGCAGGCTTCTTTTTAACTTTATTTACAAATGGTCCATAAGACCAATAATCAACTTATTATTTCATGTGGCAATTACTAAAACAGTGTTTGAGAGGAGGGGGGTGCAGTGTTTGAGAGTTTTAACACAGCGTGTGCACATAGGCATTCATTGAGTATGTAGAATGAGATAAGTAGTACTACAGCGCAAGAATAGCTAGCAGTGAGCCGACAATCAGCGCGTAGATACCAGCTCCCTGCTCTAATAGCTGGCAGTACTGAGTAGTGGAAAACAGAAACAAAAAATGTTTGTGTGTAAGAGGCCTTACCAAGGCCTTTCTCCCCCGATTAGGGCTTGTTCACATCAACGTTTAGTCCTCCGTTCGGCTTTCCGTTATGACTTGTGTCTGTTTCAAAATTGAAACGGATTCATTCATAACGGAACGTAACGGACATATTTTGCTACGTTTTTAAACGGATACCATCTAACGGATACGTTAATAAACGGATTAAAATTGTCAGTTAAATGTTTGTTCAATCCGTTTAGTTACTCAGGTAACGGATCCGTTTTCCCTTTTTTTTTTTTTTTCAGTTGTCCCTCCCCTATCTGCATGCTTTATAAAAATGGTGCTATATTGTGACATCCAATTGCTGGAAGAGGAACAATGCTGCCCGCTCATGTCCTTTTTTCTGTGGACTATATGGTATGGAAACTTCGAAAGATGCGAATGTCATCTATGAAAAGGAGACAGCGATATTGGGTGCATCCCATTACATCATGCCGAATGACACGAGGTGTTTATTCGACCCTTTATCAAGAACTCAGAAAACACCCTGTCAAATTTGCAGAATATCTCTGTGTAAGTGTCGCAAGCTTTGATGACCTTTCCCAACGTTTACATCGCCGATTGAGACGGAAGGATACGAAATTTCGTCGAAGTGTAACTCCAGAAGAACGACTCATGGTCACTCTGCGATATGTATGGTACAACTTTCAATTATTGCTTCTACTTTGTTTCAGAGCCTTTTTGTTTTGATTATTATTGTGAGTATATGATTAATCTCAAGAGACAACTTTTTATATATAGTAGTTACCTAAAATATGTAAATGCATCCAAATTTTATACCATTTTCCGTTCAACCGCTAGGTAATGTTGATCTGTTTGCTGTGAAGGATCTTGAATTAATGCTTGTGGGACAATCCGAAAAGTTGTTTTGCTGCAGTTTTTTTCTTGCGAATAGTATTTGTGTAACAATTATGTTAAATTTTATTTAACTTTTTTGTAGGTTTCTGGCTAGTGGTGAAAGTTTTTCCAGTCTTCATTTTCAATTTCGACTAGGAAAATCTACAATATCATACATTGTTGAAGATACCTGCCGGGCAACTTGGAATCTTCTGCATGAAGAATTTCTTCCCCATCCTACTTGCCAACAGTGGATCAGCATAGCCAACAAGTTTTATTGGTGCAGTGGATGGGAAGCATGTGAGGGTCTTGAAGCCCCCACGTAGTGGATCCTCGTTTTTTAACTATAAAAAGTATTTTTCTGTGATCCTAATGGCAATTGTTGATGCAAATTACAAATTTGTGGCTGTTGATATTGGAGCTTTTGGACGAACAAATGACTTACGTGTTTTTAAAAATTCTAAAATGGGAAGAAGGCTGTACTCGGGAAACTTTGGTATACCAGAGCCCAGGCCTTTACTAGGTACTACAAACCCTGCACTTCCATTTGTTCTAGTCGGAGATGAAGCTTTCCAAATGTGTGGAAATTTACTGAAGCCATATGCCAGCCATGGTCTAGACTATCGCAAAAGAGTGTTCAATTACAGACTGACTCGCGCAAGAAGAATGGTCGAGTGTGCTTTTGGCATATTGACTGCAAAATGGCGAATATTCACTTGTGCAATACAATTGAAAACTGATACTGTGGATGATGTCATAAAAGCATGTGTTGTGTTGCACAATTATGTACTGACCAAAGAGCCTTTGCCTATGGAGCCACTGTCATTAAATCCACCAGGAGATCACATAGAAACTGGCCCAAGATCAACAGTTGCTGTGAGTCGCATGCGCGATCAATTTGCAGAATATTTCATTTCTTCAGCTGGATCTGTGCTTTGGCAGGATGAACATATTTGAACTTATATATTCCTGCATTGTTCTTCCAAAAAAAATATATTCTCTATTGTTTGTTACTGTTTGTTTATTAAATATGTACAGTTGAAAGTTGTAATTTGTTATGTACATAATAGTTTAATTTATTGTTTGTTCTTAATATATTGTTGTTTATTGTTGAGTCAACCATGATGCATCGGTCTACCTATATTTATTGCCTTAATTCAGCAAAAGGTAAGCTATGCCTCTCCAACCATCTCCATATCCCTTGTTTGTCGTTTTGAGTCTTGACTGTATTAAAACCACTGACAAAGTATATTTGAAATAATAAAAGTGTTTATTTAGATAAATACTTTTTTTTATATATATTTTTATATTTTAATAATCATTTGCATAAGTTTACAAATAAACTTCCATAAAAGCACGTAGCTCAACACAATTGAAGTAGAATTCACATTAGAAAAGGATAAGATAAGCTCTACCGTACATGTTGGAATAACAAAATGTCCATTGTGAAAAGGTTATTCTATCTGTGACTGTGATCCTCCTGTTTACCTGATGCAAGTGTACACCATTTTCACGATTGCACCTGCTATGTGATAGCATCATCATACCAAGTTCAGAATCATCACACTACAGTATGCACCGCGAGACATGTCTTCCTTGAGCGGGCCAGAAGTTATATGGTGACATGGAACATACAAATGGAAGTGCACATTATCAGTTATTTCAATGCTGCTTTGCATGTCTTACCAAACACAGGGCTACTGTGCATCATCAATATGATGTAAAAAGTGCTAGACTACAGCCATGTGGGTGGCACAACATGCAAAGAATCAGTGTAATCACTGATGGTGTGTCCTCCAGTACCCCTTTAAATTACATCAGCAGGTACAATTTTTTTTTGACAAACCCCATGTCTCTGAGTGTGTTCAGTCTTGTGCATGAGACATTATATCAAAGAAAATAGTAATGACATATGCCATTTCTATTCTTGTATTTGCATAGTTTTCAAGCAAGTGTACAATGGAGGATCACGATAGTGAGACAATAGCAATGGAACAACAACTGGTTGAAGACTGAAAAAGTCATCAGCTTTGTGCAGACCACGCAAGGTGCTGAATAAGTGACAGTATATGGATTTGTGTACTGTGTCACTCACTCACAAGTGGTAAACAAGAACTATCATCATAATCATTGCAGTCCATTACCGTAAAAGAGTAACCAACCTGAGTCTAGTCATGGTAGCTAATCTCTGTGTCTCTGACCCATGTGCTGATGAATGGCATTTTTCTCCTTAATATAAGGAAAAAAGACTAGCTGGAAAACTGTCAGTCATCAGCACCTTGGCCTGGAGATAAAGTAATCATGAATAATAAGGCCAATTACTCTTTTCAGGGTCCAATCTGCTATGATTATCATGTTAGTTCTTGAAAATCTAAATGTCCGAACGAGGATATCAAACCACCTGCCTATATTTAGCAGCTTGTATGGGCTTCTGAAAGCTGATAAGTGCACAATAATTACACACATATCTGAAACATCCTTAAAATTAATCTAATAATATAAAAGTATAAAACATAGAAAATTTTACAAGTTCAACATCATTAAAGTGCAAAAATTGACACAGTGGTCAATATAAACCTTGTGAGGTACTTATTTATAAACTTCAAGAAAACATAATATATATTTTGTTAACTAGGGTGGTGGTTGAGTGAATGGAGCCTTTCCCGGGGCTGCAGTTGGGGACCCATCATCTTCTGCACTTTGGTCTAGGAGTGATTGCATGAACGAATGTTGCGGTCTGACATATTCACCCTGTTGTTGATGTTGTGGAGTATGAAGGGAATATGAATCAGTACCAGATTGGTATGGAACAGATTTGTTTGAGAAAGGGGTATTAAAAGTGGTGGGAGTGGGAAAAACGGAGGTGGAAACACCTTTGTTTATGGAGATTTTATTTGGAGTTGACATAGAAATCACATCTGGATTTGGTGTCTGTAGACGTGTTTGGGAACTTCCAGTGCTTTTGGATTGGAAAGGTGTTTGTGCAGAGACATAGGAAGGTAGCTGTGATTGAGATTGGCTTAAAGTCTCTTGAAAGGTTGATGCAGGTTGATATCTGATGGATGTGCTATGGCTTTGAGAAGGTGGAAATGTGTGAGACGTTGGGTATTGGTGGGACGTAGGTTGTCTTTGGGACGGTGGATGGCTTTGGGATGGAATAAAGTTGTGGGATGTTGATGCAAAGTTCTGTAAAGCTGGAAAGTTTTGTGCAGTGCCTACGTTTTGGGCCTGTGGGAAGTTGTGGTACGGAGGTAAAGTGTTGGATGGGGGAAAGTTTTGGGACTGGCTAAAGTTTTGTGAATGGGGAAAGTTTTGTGATTGTTGAAAGTTTTGGGATAGGGGTAAGTTTTGGGACTGTTGAAAGTTTTGTGACTGTTGAAAGTTTTGTGACTGGGGAGCGATATGTGGCTCAGAGTATGAGTGAGCAGTCATGGATGTTGGGTAGGAGGTGGCGGGGGGATACGACTGAGCCAGAGGAACAAATTGAGAGGGTGGTGGATGTTTAATATTCCAAACAGTTTTGATCAATGTCACTCGACAATCACAATTCTGCTCTGGAGTCATGTTGTTCATCCAATGACTTAACGTTAAGAGAAACTGCTGATTATGGTTAAGGGGTTCTGGACGACAAACTACCTCGACATGATTGATCATGGAAGGTAACTCTTGCTTATACCGAGTTTGCACCTCCTCTCTTTTTAATAAACAATCTCGGAAGATCAGTGCAAGATCCTCAAAGACTCTATGTGGTCTTCGAAGTGGCCTCGGCCTACTTAAAACTCTGTCAAAGGCAGAAGAAATGACCTGTCGAGTATCTTCAATCTGAGCACATGTCTCAATTTGGCGGCCGCACGACTCCAGAGCAGAATCCTGTGACTGAGATGGTAACGAAGTTTGATCGGTAGATCGTCCAGACAATTGTTCGGTTGATTCCTCACGTTCAAGAGGTTCTGCTTCAGGAGGGAGTGTGCTTGAATGAGTCCTAAAATAGATAGGGAAATAAAAGGTATAATTTCTATATTCATAATTTATTTTTTTGCTTCTCTTTAGGATATTTAACTTACGTGCGCTGCTGAAAACAACGTTGAAGAAATTGAAGATGTGGTGCATATTGGTAAGCTTTCCTCCGAGAAGGACCCGAACCACTTGGCACCGTTCGTTCATGATTGAGGTCACGCATAATCCTATCACGTATTGACCTCCAGCGTGTTGATATGATTTCAGCTAGAAAATAAAGAACAATTATAATAACCGTATATACTGCTATATATATTCTGTCGCCCGGATGTGACGCTGGAGCCGGGTGCGTTTCCGGTTAATGGAACGCATTGTGGCTTCGGCTTCCGTCTGGGCGCCATGTTGCGCAGGCGCATACGCCTTTTCATCACGCCGGCAAATGTCGCAGCGCCTAGACCATGCACCGGGGAGCATTCAGGTGGCGCTCCTTGATGTGTCCACCTGGTCCTCCTTTCCTCAAATTGCCCAGACAGGTTTGACCACAGCTTTATCTATTTATATTTGATTATTGTAAATATAAGAACTTGGAGACACCACTTCAGATTCATATGGACCTCTGATGAAGCTAGTTGGATACTAGCGATACGCGTGAGGATTTTCCTGCATGTCTCACTGAAGGGCTGCTCACTTTCTCCTTGTGTTACCACTGTGCTATTTGATAAGTATACCATTTTGGTTCTATGGATCATTCTCTTTTACTCTAGCACTGTATAATTCATGGTCTCCTTGGATGATGCTTGTTTTATGCTTGTCAATTTCTCCCTTCAGTGGGATATTGCCTCATATGTTCATGGTTTTAATCTGTGTGTCTTCAATAAATTATTATTGTTTTTTGGAGGTGCGGCTGAGTTTGGTATTTCTTTTCTTAGTTTAGCTCATGCTTTTTTCTATACCAGGCCTGCACTCCTGTATCTATTTATTGGTGTGCCCCCCGTTGTTTAGTATTACATATATATTCTTTTCTGTTGACATCGGATTGCATAAAAAACTGTTGCCCCAGGCAGTCCAACATTCTGCATTGTATATAACTGTTATTTTGCCCGGTACCTGAATTGGCTGTATCAGTTGTTGAAACCAAGTTTTCACTTCACTATTCTTCCAACTAGAAACATCACTATCAAATCTTCTAAAACCAAATGATTTAACAAAAGGTACCACAATTATTTTGAGCCTGACGGCTCAAATCGTTCCATGTGGGAACCACATTGGCATAGACCTCTTGCCATTGTCGACGAGTCGTGTTGTGGTCCGAGTGTTTGGGGTCTGTTTGGTCCAATAGAGCTGGCCTTGCTTCTACTAGCTGTATTAGCAGCTCACAGTTTATGATTTGGAGAAATTGCCTATCTTCCTCGTCCAATTCTTGCTGTCTACCCTATTTTGTTTAAAACAAATGTTATCATTACCTTAAAAAGCTACCTGCAATTCCAACTGCACTTAAGTGTTTTTGTTAAAACTTGTATAGCGAATATGTTGCATGTGCCACCACTGCCCACTGCATCTTTGGTTTTAATAAAAAAATATAAAAAAATTTTGGGTTTCCTTGTATTTGGTCTTTGGGTGTGAACGGCTATAAAAATATAGATTTGGCGAGCGGGTCATTGCTTTTAATTTAATAAGAGAGTAGCCCCTGTTCATGGTATGTCCATTATGGGATAAGCAACACTTAAATTTTTGTTTGGGTAAAACAAATGTCTCCAATCCTCACGGTCATTTGTTCTAATAATAAAAAAAAATTGGGGTATGATGGCCACGTTATCTTATAGGTGATATAAGATACTGTATACTGGGGGCAGTGTGGACAGCTCACATCACAGCATATGTGCCTACTCACACGGCCTACACGTCCACGACGACTGCCACAACCACGTTGTCCGCGACCACCACGCCTGGAAGTTCTTGTTTGAACAGGTGATGGATTTTCACTTTGCCTGTTTGTGTCCTAATAAATAATATAGTTATCACAAAAGACAACTGATTACTTTAGAGAACCTAAGTATAGATACTCACATCATCGTCGTTATGACGTCTACTTTGCAGATTTTCAATGGAATGTGTACCCTCCTGTGTCTGAAAAACAAACACAGTTTTGGATTCATTGAAAATTGCCGTCTGCCTACCCTGCAGCAACCAAAATGCCATATACACTCTTTCAAATCTTGTTGCCAATACATTGGCCTATCTATCATTTTGCAGTGTTGGCAAATCATGTATCTTTCGAGTTTATATCGATTGTACCAATTATGGATGTGTAGAAACCAAAAAATCTAAATATAACATTCCACACTTACTGACTCCATTGTTCAGGAGAAAAACGCAATTCCTCGCCAGCAGAGGATTCAGTGTCGGAGTGTCCCTGAAATATATAAATATGTATTGTGGTTCAAACATTATTATTTGGATCATTAATAATTTATTTTTATTTAAAGATTTTTACCTGCATGTGAAAGGATGGAGTACTTCGACTGCCAACCGAAGGAGAAGGCGAAGACATCTGAAAACGTTACAGAACCATTATAGACAAGAGCTTATAGACATATTTCAACATACACATTGGCACAAGATGCAACAAGGGTTAAAACAGGGATTAGTCAAAACACAAAATTGCTCCTCTGGTCCTTAAAATTACATCAACCCCCTATTGCAATTAGACTTTTGCCAACATCAACAGACCAGACTACATTGTGAATGACCCACACAAAATCAGACTGCAGATTAGATCCTCATGACTCTCATCCGGCCCACGGTAGCCTTATAGCATTCTCCAGTAACCTTATAGCATTCCCCAGTAACCTTATAGCATTCCCCAGTAGCCTTATAGCATCCCCCAGTAGCCTTATAGCATCCCCCAATAGCCTTATAGCATCCCCCGGTAGCCTTATAGCATTCCCCAGTAGCCTAGTAGCACCACCGCAGTAGCCGAATAGCATCCCCCAGTTGCGTAATAGCATCCTCCAATAACCTTCCACAGTAGCATAATAGCATTACCCAGTAGCCTTATAGCATCCCCCAGTAGCCTTATAGCATTCCCCAGTAGCCTTATAGCATCCCCCAGTAGCCTTATAGCATCCCCCAGTAGCCTTATAGCATCCACAGTTTCAAAATATTTGCCCCCAGTAGCCAAATAACATGTCCCAGTAGCGTAATAGCATCTCACAAAAGACTAATAACATCCCCCATGTGCCTAATAGCATCCACAGTTTCAAGATATTAGCCCCCAGTAGCCAAATAGCATGCCCCAGTAGATGATCGAAGTAAATACTTTTCAATTGCATTAATTCATACCCTTTTCTTGAGACTTTCTCCAACTTGAACATCAGCCTTCATAAATGGTGAGGAGTAGCGCTCACGTGACTGTCACATGACACTCCCTTGTTTTCCTGTCTTCGTTTGTAAGTTCCCGTTTGTTCTGCGCATGTTCAGAAACAAAAAAAACTTACTATAGGAACGTTATGTCCGCGAAAGAAAAATTTAACAATCCGTTTCTCATTTACTACAATGAACGTGAATGGACGCTCCGTCAAGAATCCGCTTTTCTGAACGTAGAAAAAAATCCTGCAAGCAGGATTTTGTTTTCCGTCTGAAAAAACGTATTCCGAACGTATTACCAACTAACGGAGTCAAACGTATGCATACATACGTCAATTAGTTTCTATGGGAGGTTGAACGGATACATTTTTAGATTTTTTTTCTACTTCCGGACGGACTACAGGAACGGAGAGCTTGAACGCAGATGTGAACATAGCTGTCACGGCCACGGTTTTGGCCGTGACTCCTTGGGAGCCGCATACAGTTGCCCGCGGTTTGGGATGTTGTTTCAACCGCAGCTTGAGGCTTGATGTTGTTTGCCTCAAGTGCGGTTGCCGCGGACAACAGGTATGTGTGCGGTCCCTTTGGAGTTTGTGTGCGTGTATGTATGCACTGTCGTTTGTCTGTGTGCACTCTGTGTAGTGTGTGGTGTGCACGGACACCTTTCCTGCACTGTGGTTGCCCGTGGCAACGTTTGTCGTTGTGTACATGTGGTGGCAGTGTCCCGGCCTTGGGGCTGACTCCCAGGACACGGTTGCCACCCATGTCGTTGCCTGCGGCAACAACCACAGTGTGTTTGTTTGTGTTGGTGTTTTCCCTTTCCTGTGGTGCTGGAAGAGTTAACTCCCTTCCCAGTGTGTGTGATGTCTCTGGGTGTGTCTGACCGTTGGGTGTGGCCTCTTAGGCCTATAAAGCCTCTCACTTTGGCATGGCTCAGTAGGTTGCTTCAGTCATGCTTTGCTGTTGCAGCCTCCTGTGATTGCCATCTTCTTGTAAGGGCCACCCTTCCGGTCATAAGTTCTAATACCGTGATGTGTTGTTGATGTCTTATGTCTCTGTGCTTTGTGCAGCTATGGATGTCCTGGTCCCTGTGTGTCTTCATGTGTGTGCTGTTTACCTTGTCTGTGTGGACAGCCTTTCCTTAGCACGGGTTTCAGTCAGAAAGGCTGAGACAGGTTTGTGTGGAACTGTTTGGTTCACCTGTCTTATCCATAGTCCTGTTTATGCACCCCCTTCTTCATGCTGCTTGGCCAGTGAGACTCCTGCTCCTCCGTGCTTATGAGGAGTGGGTTGTCTTACCCTGCTCCTTAGCCCAGGGACCGGTCGGAGGGTAAGTCAGGGATCCGAGGTTCCTGCGCATGGGTCCTCCTACCATCAAGGTCGGCCCATGCAGGTAGGAGACAGGGTCAGCGTTAGGGACGCAACAGGAGGTGACCTGCTCCCTGATTCTGTGTTCCTGGCGAGTAGCGACTGGACATCTTCCTTCACCGCACGGCTGAGGATTTCCCCCATCCTCAGCCGTGACAGTATGACCGGAAAGGCTCCTTGGCGGGCAGCATGTACCGCCATCTACGGATGGGGTGCATGCGCGTTCTCCGGAGGGAGAGCGTTATAGGGGTATCACCGGTTACGGCGCGGTGAGTGGCATTCCCCGCCATTCCTTTCTCACCGTGTCCGTGTTGGTGTCTCCTTGTTTGTCATTCCCCTCCCCCCCTCCCATTGTTTTTTTGTGCCTCACCAACCTTCCCCTTTTGTTGTTGGGAGGGGCTTTGAGGGGTGGGAGTATCCGGCCCTCGAAAGTGCGTGAAGCATGTACCGCTGTCTGCGGAAGGGGTACATGCGCGCTCTTCGGAGGGAGAGCGTTCTGGGGGTTTCGCCTCTGACGGCGCGGTGAGTGGCGTTTCCCCACCATCCCTTCACCGTTGCCTCGTTTGGCGTCCCCCTGATTTTATGGCACCGGTGTGTTTGTTTGGTGTGCGGGTGCACACCTTCGAAAGAGTGTGCAGCATGCAGTGCCATCCCCTTGTGGCCTGCATGCGCGTTCTCCGGAGGGAGAGCGTTCCGGGGGGATCACCGTTAACGGAACGGTTGGTGGCTTATTTCCCGCCACCTTACCTTCCGTGTCCGTGTTGGGGATCCCTCGTCCCTCTCCATGTTCCCATCTCTGGTCGTTTGCTGGCAGCACTCCGTAAGTGGTCCGGCTGCGTGCTGGTTAGGAGTGTCTGCTGGCAGCGACTGGAGTGGGGACGTGTGTGGAGAGTCCCCTCGTTCATCTCTCTGTGGTTCTCCCCCCTGTGTCGCTGGTGCGGGCTGCAGGCCTCGTCGGACTGGCTGCGTTGTGTGCTGGGAGAGGATGCAGCTAACAGCGACTTTTTGGGAACTGTGTCTGAGAGTGGACGTCCCCTTCTCCCATCCCCTTGTGTGAGTCCCTCACGTGTTTTTTTTTTTTGGTGGGGGGGGGGGCTTTGAGGGGTGGGAGTGTCACGGCCACGGTTTTGGCCGTAACTCCTTGGGAGCCGCATACAGTTGCCCGCGGTTTGGGATGTTGTTTCAACCGCAGCTTGAGGCTTGATGTTGTTTGCCTCAAGTGCGGTTGCCGTGGACAACAGGTATGTGTGCGGTCCCTTTGGAGTTTGTGTGCGTGTATGTATGCACTGTCGTTTGTCTGTGTGCACTCTGTGTAGTGTGTGGTGTGCACAGACACCTTTCCTGCTCTGTGGTTGCCCGTGGCAACGTTTGTCGTTGTGTACATGTGGTGGCAGTGTCCCGGCCTTGGGGCTGACTCCCAGGACACGGTTGCCACCCATGTCGTTGCCTGCGGCAACAACCACAGTGTGTTTGTTTGTGTTTGTGTTTTCCCTTTCCTGTGGTGCTGGAAGGGTTAACTCCCTTCCCAGTGTGTGTGATGTCTCTGGGTGTGTCTGACCGTTGGGTGTGGCCTCTTAGGCCTATAAAGCCTCTCACTTTGGCATGGCTCAGTAGGTTGCTTCAGTCATGCTTTGCTGTTGCAGCCTCCTGTGATTGCCATCTTCTTGTAAGGGCCACCCTTCCGGTCATAAGTTCTAATACCGTGATGTGTTGTTGATGTCTTGTGTCTCTGTGTTTTGTGCAGCTATGGATGTCCTGGTCCCTGTGTGTCTTCATGTGTGTGCTGTTTACCTTGTCTGTGTGGACAGCCTTTCCTTAGCACGGGTTCCAGTCAGCAAGGCTGAGACAGGTTTGTGTGGAACTGTTTGGTTCACCTGTCTTATCCATAGTCCTGTTTATGTACCCCCTTCTTCATGCTGCTTGGCCAGTGAGACTCCTGCTCTTCCGTGCTTAGGAGGAGTGGGTTGTCTTACCCTGCTCCTTAGCCCAGGGACCGGTCGGAGGGTAAGTCAGGGATCCGAGGTTCCTGCGCATGGGTCCTCCTACCATCAAGGTCGGCCCATGTAGGTAGGAGACAGGGTCAGCGTTAGGGACGCAACAGGAGGTGACCTGCTCCCTGATTCTGTGTTCCTGGCGAGTAGCGACTGGACATCTTCCGGCACCGCACTGCTGAGGATTTCCCCCATCCTCAGCCGTGACAATAGCCTTACTTAGTTTGGTGGGGTGGCCAGCTCTAGGAAGAGCCCTGATTATTTCAAACTTCTTCCATTTAAGAATTACTCGCCATTTTTCATTGCTTCACTTACACAAAAAATTTATTAAAATGTGATCAAAAAGTCACGCACACTCCAAAATATATCAATAAAAACTACACATCCTCCTGCATAAAATAAGTCCCCATGCAGCTCAGTAGTCATAATATGGCGATTAAAAAAAAAAAAAAAAAGTTTATTTTTTTTTCAGTATTAAAACACCTATACAAATGTGGTATCGTTGTAATCATACTGACCCAGAGAATATAGGGCACAGGTGGGTTATACTACACAGAAACAAAATCTATAAAACTGTGGTCGAATTGCAATTTCTTTTCCAATTCCACCCCACTTGTAATTTTTTTTATGCCATATGAAATGGTAGTAATAGAAAGTACAACTTAGGGCTCTTTCACACTTGCGTTGTCCGGATCCGTCGTGTACTCCATTTGCCGGAATTACACGCCGGATCCGGAAAAACGCGTAAGAACGCATAATTTTTTCTTTCCGGATGCGTCTTTGCGGCTTTTTTAGTAAGAGACTGATCCGGAAATCCTGAAGCCAACATCAACGTTTTTTTTGGGGCCGGATCCGGGAAAAAAACTTTGATGTTGGCTTCAGGATTTCCGGATCAGTCTCTTTTCGCGCCAGCCAAGTCCTTCCTACTTCCTGGCGCAGACGCAACTTCCGGATCCGTCGTTGCGTTGTAACAACTGAAGATGTTAGGACGGATCCGGAATAATACATTTTAATGGGCAATTATTCCGGATCCGTCGATGCGGCAAGTGTTCAGGATTTTTGACCGGAGCAAAAAGCGCAGCATGCTGCAGTATTTTCTCCGGCTAAAAAACGTTACGGTCCTGAATTGAAGACATCCTGAACGGATTTCTCTCCATTCAGAATGCATAGGGATACTCCTGATCAGGATTTTTCCGGCATAGAGCCCCGAAGACGGAACTCTATGCCGGAAAACAAAAGCGCAAGTGTGAAAGAGCCCTTATCTAGCAAAAAGACAAGCCTTTATACAGCTATGTGAACAGAAAAAAAAAAAAAAAGTTATGGTTCCGTGAAGACATGAAGAAAAATGAAAAAAGCAAATATGCAAAAACCCCTGGTATTCAAGGGGTTAAAGAGTTTGTGCAAGAATGGGGGGGGGGGGGGGAGGGGGTTGTTAGCTAAACCCCTCCACCACTTGGCTGGACCTGTAAAGGGAAGATTACTTACTTGCTTCCCGACACTGTATCCCCTTGTGTCTTGTGACCATTTGTCATGACGTAAATCAGGGTTTCTCAACTCCGGTCCACCTACCGATCAGGATTTGAGAATATCCCACAGAATGAATACATGTGGTAAGTCCTGATGGACACTAATTAAATTACCTGCTCAATACTAATAAAATTCCTGAAAACATGACTGTTAGGTTGGTCCTGAGGACCAGAGTTGAGAAACCCTGACGTAAAGGAATCTGGTCACTGGTTTTTCAACGAAGGAGTGGAGTGCAGCATCTTGGAAGAGAAGTAGAGGGGAACCAGTGCTAGGAAGTAGGTACGGTAATGCCCCATTCACACGTCCGCAATTTCGTTCTGCATTTTGCGGAACGGAATTGCAGACCCATTTATTTCTACTAGGTATACTAAGAAATTCCTGAAAACATGACTGGTAGGTTGGTCCTGAGGACCAGAGTTGAGAAACCCTGACGTAAAGGAATCTGGTAACTGGTTGGTCCGCATTTCCGTTCCCGAAAAAAATAGAACATGTCCTATTCTTGTCTGCAATTGCGGACAAGAATAGGCGTATTCTATTAGTGCCGGCGATGTGCGGTCCGCAAAATGCGGAACGCACATTGCCGGTGTCCGTGTTTTGCAGATTAGGCTCCTAAGTAATCTTACCTTTAGGCCTCTTGCACACAAACGTTTTTCTTTTCCATTTACGTTCCATTTTTTTGCGTTCCGTTTACAGAACCATTCATTTTAATGGATCCGCGAAAAAAAAAAAGAAGGAAGGTACTCCGTATGCCTTCTGTTTCAGTTTTTCCGTTCAAAGATAGAACATTTCCTATTATTGTCCGCATAAGGCCTCTTGCACACGACCGTATGGCTTTTTCAGTATTTTGCGATCCTTAAAAAACGGATCCACAAAAAATTCGGATGACGTCCGTGTGCAATACGTTTTTTGCGGAACTGAACAGCTGGCCCCTGATAGAACAGTACTATCCTTGTCCGTTGTGAGGACAACAAGGGTCCATTCACGCGTCCGCAAATGGGTTGGGTGCGGACCCATTCATTCTTTATGGGGCCAGAAGAGATGCGGAGAGCACACTATGTGCTCTACACATCCGCATTTCCGGAGCGTGGCCCTGAACTTCCGGGCCGCAGCTCTGCAAAAAAAAATAGAACCTGTCCTATTCTTGTCTGCAATTGCGGACAACAATAGGCAGTTCTATGGGGGGTGCCAGCCGTGTATATTGTGGATCCGCAATACACTACGGATGTGTGAATGGACCCAAATAGTACATGTTCTATCTTTGAACGAAACGGAAATACGGAAACGAAAGGCATACGGAGTACCTGCCTTTTTTTGCGGATCCATTGAAATGAATGGAACGCAAAAAAAACGGAACTCTTCGTGTGCAAGAGGCCTAACGGACAAGGATAGTTCTATAAGGGGCCAGCTGTTCAGTTTCGCAAAAAAAAACGAAATGCACACGGACGTCATCCGTATTTTTTGCGGATCCATTTTTTGCGGACCGCAAAATACTGAAAAAGCCATATGGTCGTGCTGTCCACATCAGTTGCTCCGTTCCGTGGACCGCCAAAAAGATATAACATGTCCTATTCTTGTCCGCGCTTTGCGGACAAGAATAGGCAGTTATTTTAAAGGCTGTCTATGCCTTCCGCAAATTGCGGAACGCACACAGACTTTATCTGTGTTTTGCGGATCCACGGTTTGCGGACCACAAAACACACAACGGTCGTGTGCATGAAGCCTTTTTCAGTGTTTTGCTGGCCTTTATTTCCGCATCAGTTTTTTGTTTCCGTTCTGGTTCCGTTTTTCCGTATGGCATATACAGTAATTACATAGAAAAATTGGGCTGGGCACAAAATTTTCAATAGATGGTTCCGCTAAAACGGAATGGATACGGAAGACATACGGATGCATTCCGCATCCGTTACGTTTTTTTTTTACAGCCCCATTGATTTGAATGCCACAGAACGTGATTTGCGGGCAATAATAGGACATGTTCTATACATACGGAGTACATTCCATTTTTTTTGCGGACCCATTGAAATGAATGGTTACAGATACGGACTTTGTACAGAACGCAAAAAACGGAACGTAAACGAAAAAGGCCTATTGCACACGACCGTATGGCTTTTTCACATCACCATTGTTTTGGTCCGCATCCGAGCCGTAGTTTTGGCGGCTCCGATGCGGACCTATTCACTTCAATACAGCACTCCGTGTGCTGTCCGCATCCTTAGCTCCGTTCCGTGGTCCGCAAAAAAATATAACCTGTCCTATTCTTGTCTATATGCAGTTATATTAAAGGCTGTCCGTGCCGTTCCGCAAATATCGTAACGCATACGGACGCCAACCGTGTTTTGCGGATCCGTGATTTGCGGACTGCGAAACACACAACGGTTGTGTGCATGTAGCCTTAGGGCTCATGCACACGAACGTTTTTTGTGTTCAGTATACTGTTTTTTTTTTGTTCAATATGCATTACTTAGGACTCGTTAATAACACAAACGTTTTTTGCGTTCCGTATAAGGGCCATTTTTTGAGTTCCGTATACGGAACCCTTCATTTCAATGGTTCCGCAACAAAACTAACAAAAAGAAAAACAATAAAAAAAAGCATGTACTCCGTATGCCTTCCGTTTCCGTATTTCCGTTCAAAGATAGAACATGTCCTATTATTGTCCGCATAACGGACAAGGATAGGACTGTTCTATCAAGGGCCAGCTGTTCTGTTCCACAAAAAACAGAATGCACACGGACGTCATCCGTATTTTTTGCGGATCCGTTTTTTGCGGACCGAAAAATACTGAAAAAGCCATACGGTCGTGTGCAAGAGGCCTTAGGCTACTTTCACATTAGCGTTTTCAATTCCGCTATTGAGATCCGTCATGTGGTGTGGAGCAAGGCGGATCCGTCCTGATACACAATGTAAGTCAATGGGGACAGATCCGTTTTCTCTGACACAATAGAAAATTTATCTGTCCCCCATTGACATTCAATGGTGTTCGTGACGGGTCAGTCATGGCTATATAAGTCATAATACAACCAGATTCGTTCATGATGGATGCATGCGGTTGTATTACGGTAACGGAAGAATTTTTGCAGATCCATGACGGATCCGCAAAAACGCTAATGTGAAAGTAGTTTTACTAGATATTGGGGGCTGCAGTGAAAGCATGTTAATTAGAAGATTAGGCTACTATTCCACCTCATCTCATGGACTGAATTTCCAAATGGAATAATTTATTATGATACAGTCTTGTAGTGGCATTTATAATATCAATACAATTCCATGATTTATGGCTTTCTGCTGTTTTCAAAGTTACTTCCTCTCGCCATTAGATGGCAGACTTGTTCCAACATTTGTACACTAACATATTTCCATTTATGAAGTGCGTACTTTTACATATGGCCTATGTTCCTTTTTTCCCCTATTATGACAATGGAGGAATAAGTCCTTAAGGCCTCATGCACACGACCGTATGTATTTTGCGGTCCGCAAAAAATACAGATGACGTCTGTGTGCATTCCGTATTTTGCGGAACGGAACAGCTAGCTCCTAATAGAACAGTACTATCCTTGTCCATAATGCGGACAATAATAGGACATGTTCTATTTTTTTGCAGAATGGAAATACGGACATACGGAAATGGAATGTACACGGAGTAACTTCCATTTTTTTGCGGACCCATTGAAATGAATGGATCCATATACGGTCTGCAAAAAAAAAAACGGAACGGGCACGGAAAGAAAATACGTTCGTGTGCAAGAGGCCTAACAGTCGGCATTTTATAATTACCATACACAGTGGCTAGTGCAATTGGTGTAAGGCCTCATGCACACGACCGTTGTTCGGGTCCGCATCCAAGCCGCAGTTTTTGCGGCTCGGGTGCGGACCCATTCACTTCAATGGGGCCGCAAAAGATGTGGAGAGCACTCAGTGTGCTGTCCGCATCCGTTGCTCCGTTCCGAGGCCCCGCAAAAAAATAAATAAATATATAGCATGTCCTATTCTTGTCCGTTTTGCAGACAAGAATAGGCATGTCTACAGAGGGCCGCCCGTTCCGCAAATTGCGGAAGGAACACGGATGGCTTCTGTTTTTTGCAAATCCGCGGTTTGCGATCCGCAAAAAACAGCACGGTCGCGTGCATGAGGCCTA
Organism: Bufo bufo; assembly: GCF_905171765.1. Classification (NCBI taxonomy): domain Eukaryota; kingdom Metazoa; phylum Chordata; class Amphibia; order Anura; family Bufonidae; genus Bufo; species Bufo bufo. The sequence goes on along the minus strand of NC_053393.1, from coordinate 479,753,455 downwards.
AGACATGCTTTATTAAAGGGCACCTGGGGCAAGTCCTTTACTATAACAGAAACAGGTCTTCTTTCTACCAGGAGGGAATATAGGCCAGGATTTACAAATGTTTCTGCGTCTAAAAAAGTGTGACAATGGAGTAACTCCTGATTATTATTTATTTGCTGACCGATTAAAATGAATGGTTTCGCATATGGTCTGCAAAAAACGGAATGGACACAAAAAAAAAAAATACTTTTGTGTGCATGAGCCCTTAGACAGCCTTACACCTTAGACATGCATAGAAGCTGCCAGAAATTAAACATGAATATAGTGCATTCAGAAAGCCTTCAGACCCTTTCACTTTTTTGTCATTTTGTTAAGTTGCAGCCTTGTGCTAAAATTAAAAATTAAAGGGTTTTACAGGAGCTTTTTTTTATTTATTTTATTATAGATGATCTATCCTCTGGATAGGTCATCAATATCTGATCGGTGGGTGTCCAAAAACTAGGACCCCAGCCAAGCAGATGTTTGAGAAGATACGCAGTAGCGTCACAGCCTTCTCCAGCTTTCCCTAGGCCATGTGATGTCATGTTCATTGGTCACGTGGCCTAGACCAGTGGTCGGCAAAGTGCGGCTCCCGAGCCACAAGCGGCTCTTTAGACCCTTCGATGCGGCTCTTTGGTGCGGGCTCCCATGGCGAAACCAACCCATCCTGCACTACAGAGGAATCTTGCCTGTGGGACGCATTTGCGTTCCACAAAGCAAGAGAGGGCGTGTTCGCTAACTAGTATTAGCGCACGCGCATCATGACAGTAAGCGCCTTCACTTGTAGTACGGTACGCAGTACGCACCTCCTTCCAAACGTCGGAGCGAGGAGGAAGTGACGAGGGGTAGCGAAAACTTCCCGGGCAGTGAAATTTGCCAGAGCCAGAACACCGCTGCAGGCGCTTTCTTTGAACGTGACTACAAGTCAGAGTCAGTGTACCTTCTTCTACCTCCTTCTACAGGTGAGTCAATTATTTGGCATCAGCATTTACTTGGCATGTGTTTAAACAGCAAAAGTAATGTCTGCAGACAAGTTTAATAAAAGTAAAAAATGATAAAGATAAAATGAAATAATAATCAAGATCCAAATAAAAGAAAGTACATATAAAAGTATGTAAAAACACACTCTGGGCTCATGCCCACGAATGTAAGGGCGCCGTGCCTGTGCTGCGGACCGCAAATAGCGGTCCGCAATGTACGGACACAGACCATGGGGCAGCTGCATGAGGATCGCGGACCCATTCACTTGAATGGGGTTCAAGATCTGCATCCGACTACCCGCACCGCAAAAAAGTAGCGCATGCTGAAGTGAATGGGTCCATGATGCGGGCTGCACACGGCCAGTGCCCGTGTATTGTGGACCCGCCGTATGCGGTCCACAATACGGCAACGGCGGGCACATGGTCGTGTGCATTAGCACTAATAGTCCTCACTGGTACTGTTGACGCAATAATTATTGCATCAACAGTACCAGTGAGGACTATTAGGGCTCATGCACACGACCGTGTACTCGCCGTTGCCGTATTGCGGACCGCATACGGCGGGTCTGCAATACACGGGCACTGGCCGTGTGCAGCCCACATCATGGACCCATTCACTTCAATGGGTCCAGGATCCGGGATATGAGTGCTAGAGAGTGCTTCCGTGGTGCTTCTGGCTGTGCCTCCGCACTGAAAAAAAGTAGTGCATGCGCTACCTTTTTGCGGTGCGGGCAGTCAGATGCGGATCGCGAATCCCATTCAAGTGAATGGGTCCGCGATCCTCATACAGCTGCCCCACGGTCTGTGTCCGTGCATTGCGGACCACTATTTGTGGTCCGCAGCACAGGCACTGCGCCCTTACGTTCGTGGGCATGAGCCCAGAGTGTGTTTTTACATACTTTTATATGTACTTTCTTTTATTTGGCTCTTGATTATTATTTCATTTTATCTTTATAATTTTTTACTTTTATTAAACTTGTCTGCAGAGCCAGTGCAAGGTGTGCACGCCTATTTTATTACTTTTACTTTTTGCCTACTGTTTGGATTGGGTGTATCCATCAAGGCGGAGAACCCTGCTTAAAATATCCATTACATCCTAGGTGTGAGCCCCACTAATTTTATATTACTATTTACACAGACACTGTCATGGGGAGGGGGGGGGGGCATCTGTGGATGACACATATATAGCATAAGATGCTATATATGTGTTATCCACAGATGCCCCCATAACAGTACGTCATCCGCAGATGCTTAACAGTGGGTCATCCGCAGATGCTTAACAGTTGGTCATCCGCAGATGCTTAACAGTTGGTCATCCGCAGATGCTTAACAGTTGGTCATCCGCAGATGCTTAACAGTGGGTCATCCGCAGATGCTTAACAGTGGGTCATCCGCAGATGCTTAACAGTGGGTCATCCGCAGATGCTTAACAGTGCGTCATCCACAGAAGCTTAACAGTGCGTCATCCACAGATACATAACAGTGGGTCATCCACAGAAGCTTAACAGTGGGTCATCCACAGATGCTTAACAGTGCGTCATCCACAGATTTCCCCATAACAGTGCGTCATCCACAGATGCTTAACAGTGCGTCATCCACAAATGTCCCCATAACAGTGCGTCATCCAATATTATTTGTTTTATGTGAGTAAGGGTGCTGGTTTGGTGTTTGGTGTTGGTGGCTTTTTTTAAAAATGAAACATTTTTATAGGTGCCCTGTTTGACATGGCTACAAAGAAAAAACAACGAAAAACGGAAGACGAAAACCGTGAATTTAAAGTGGAATGGACCGAGACTTTCGCGTTTATTCAAAACGTAAATGGCCTTCCCGACCTGTCTTATTTGTAAGGAAAAATTGGCGCATAACAAGAAATCAAATTCTGGAGAGACACTTTACAACTAAACACTTGTCATTTAGTAATAAATATCCTGTCGGTGATGCGAGGAAGAAAGCAGTTGAGGAACTTCTGAAGAGTCAAGAAAAATCAAGTTCTGTGTTTAATCACTAGGTGCAATCTTCCAACTATGTTAATTTTGCAAGTTTTGCGGTTAGTCAAGAGATTGGTAAGAGAGGCAAACCATATACAGATGGCGAATACATAAAATGTTGTTTTATAAATGTATCGGAAGAGTTATTTAGAGATTTTAAGAACAAAGAAGAAATTAAAAAAAAAATTTAAGAGTTGCCATTGTCTGCTAAAACAGTGAAAGATAGAACAGCCAAAATGTCTTCCAATATAACCAACCAACAAGTTGATGATCTTAAAGGGGTTTCAGCATTATCAATAGCAGTTGACGAGTCTTGTGACAAATGATACAGCGCAAGTTTCACTTTTTGTAAGATTTATGTCAACTACAGGTCCTAAAGAAGAACTTTTAGTATTATTGCCACTGAAAGGTCAAACACATGGAGAGGATATAGCAAATGCTGTATTTGATTGCATTGAAAAACATCATATTCCACTCGATAAAATCGTCTCAATTGCAACAGACGGGGCAAAAAGTATGACCGGCGTAAGAAAAGGTTTTGTAGCTATTATGAAAGAAAATATTAATCACGAGATACTTGCATACCATTGCATCATACATCAAGAAGCACTTTGTGCGCAGACATTTCCAGAAGAAATGTGCAAAGTTATGGAATTGGTGATTAAGGCTACTTTCACACCTGCGTTCGGGTGTCCGCTTGTGAGCTCCGTTTGAAGGGGTTCACAAGCGGCCCCGAACGCATCCGTACTGCCCTAATGCATTCTGAGTGGACCCGGATCCGCTCAGAATGCATCAGTCTGGCAGCGTTCAGCCTCCGCTCAGCAAGCGGACGCCTGAACGCTGCTTGCAGCGTTCGGGTGTCCTCCTGGCCGTGCAGAGGCAAACGGATCCGTCCAGACTTACAATGTAAGTCAATGGGGACGGATCTGTTTGAAGATGACACAATATGGCTCAATCTTCAAACGGATCCGTCCCCCATTGACTTTCAATGTAAAGTCTGGACGGATCCATTCAGGCTACTTTCACACTTAGAATTTTTTTTAAACTATAATGCAGACGGATCCGTTCTGAACGGACCCAAACGTCTGCATTATAGGAGCGGATCCGTCTGAGCAGACATCAGACGGACCCGCTCTGAACGGTAGTGTGAAAGTAGCCTTAGATGATCAACTCCATTATAGCTAAAGCTCTTAATCATCGCCAATTTAAAGAATTTTTAGTTGAAATGGAGAGTGAGTACGCAGATCTTCTGCTGCATAACAAGGTACGTTGGTTATCAAGAGGAAACGTTTTGAAACGTTTTGCTTCCTTATTAACAGAAATGAAAGCATTTTTCCTTGAGAAGGGTGTTCACTATCCAGAATTAACAAACGATCAGTGGATCCAAAAACTATTTCATGGTAGATATTACGTCCCATCTAAATCAGCTTAATCATAAAGCTGATTTACGATGTTAGAAGAAGTTATTTAGTTTGAAAACAAATTATCTGTTTTTGCTCAAGATTTTGACAGAGAAACTTTGATTCACTTTCCAAGCCTGTTGAAACATCACCAAGAAAATAATTCTGATATTGACATTTGCTATTTTAAAACAGCACTTTTAAATGTGAGGGAAGCTTTTCTCAAGAGGTTTCAGGGATTCAGAAACAGCAAAGCGACGTTGGCCTTTGTTAAAAAACCTCTGGATGCTACTGTAACGGAATTAAATTTTTCTCCCTTTAATAGCGACATTGGCAACTTTGAAATGCAATTGCTGGATTTAAAAAACAAAGAACTGTGGAGCTCGAAATTTGAACGTCTTTGTGCTGATTTAGAATTATTGGAGAAAAACAAATGTGAACTTAGTTCACAGCACAAGTGGTCTGCTTTGAAACACCTGGAGAAGGAAGATATGTTGATTTTTAACACCTGGAATAGTATTCCTGACTCTGACTATAATCAACTGAAAAAACTAGCGTTTGCTGTTCTTTCCTTATTCGGGTATACATATATATACGAACAATCATTTTCAAGCATGAACCTTATCAAGAGTAAATTGAGAAATCGTCTCAACGATGAGAACCTGGAATCCTGCCTAAAATTAAAAACAACAACATGGGCTTCCGGTTCCGGCGCCAACGCGATGAGAGGTGCGCACTAAGAGCTCCGCTCCGACAGACATCGAAAACTGTAAAAATCCCTAACAAAACGACCAATTAAGTGGCACCGCTCGGGCGATCGAGTGACTGCTTGTACACAGAGTCGGTGGATGGACCGATTCGTGACGCAAATGGGGAGCAAATCGAAGAAAACGGCAGCTAAGCCTGGAAAGGCGCCAATTGATGTTAAAATGGTGCAGCCGCCAGAGGAAAGAGCTCCGGATTTGTCACATTCAGAGCAGAACAATGATGCGGATGGCCTGACTACTACTAGTGACGAGAGGCTAGCCATCGACTATAAGTTCTTAGCGGTGGAAGTGGCGATGAGGATCTTACCTGACCTGCAAGAAGCTCTGTCATCCACAGTGGTGATTTCTTTTAATGAGCTGAAGGCAGAGGTCGCGCAGCATGACACGCGACTGGAGACGCTGGAGACAAGAACGGAGGAGATGGAGGGTGCATATGAGGAGGTACGCAGGCAACTCAAAAGGGCTCTAATGGAGAATGCCAGATTATGGGATAAAGTGGATGATCTAGAGAATCGCTCTCGCAGGAGCAATCTGAGAATAATAGGCCTCCCTGAAGCAGTAATGCCAAAGGACTTAGAAATAATCTGCGCCAGAGAAATCCCAGAAGCACTGGGCCTAGATATTACCTGCAAAATTGAGAGGGCTCACAGAGTCGGCCCGTACAACGCACAAGCAGGTCAAGAGAGAGGCGCCAAAGATGCAAGCACAACAAAGGTTAGAGGCAGGGCGCGCCAAGTAATTGCTAAATATCTGAATTACGCGGATAAAGCACTCATATTAAGAGCGTTCAAACAAAGCGGCAAGGCCATTGAGATAAGAGGACACCGAGTTCTCATTTTTGGAGACTTTTCAGCTGAGGTATCCAAGCGAAGGAAGGCCTTTGCTCCATTATGCTCCGCTCTGTTTAAAAATCAAATAAGATTTTCTCTATTTTACCCTGCGACGCTGAGGGTATTTTTCCCCAACAACAAAATGGAGTCGTACACGGATCCAGAGGAGGCGGAAAACGCATTGCAAGGTGTGCTTACAAGAAGACGAGGAATACCAGCGATCGCTTACAAGGCCTCAGAACGCACTTCCCCACAAAGAAACAGGGAGGACTCCTGGGGTGGTTCTGGATCGGTGAGAAGGTCGCCTCGGGAAGATGCAGTCGCAGATTGATTGATTAAAGGTCTCTGTACATGTCGAAGGGACTGATAAGTATTCCAAAGTTTTCAGTTATGTTGGAATTCCTAACATGTTAGTAGGACTTTGCTGGTCGTACTGCTATTTGTTGAAATGATTGCTGCAGGAGTTTTCATCTAGGTAACCTGCCATATCTTTTTCATTACGCAGGAGGAATGATGTAAATGGAGAAATGAGTAATATGTTATTATCAATGATGATATATGCTACCTATGTTTTTCTCTTCTCTTTACTAGTAGTTATTTAACATGCAAAGGTGTCTAAGTCGGAGGAGGTTGAGAAACGTAATAGTTTTTCTCTTGCGTTGGAAAAAAGTGAAGCCTAAACTTAAACTTAAATGTGTTTTGGAGGAATAATGCAGTGGATAGTTAGAGGGTACAGTTTGCCCCGGGTTGTTCCACTGTTAAACCATCTTGAGGTTCTAGTTCTGCACAGGGGAGGGTGGGGGGTGGGGGGGGTTTCAGTTTTCCACTACAGGTTTGCAGGGACTTTTAATAGTTAGGAAAAAGCCTTATGGATAGTCACATTAAAATCGTCTCCTGGAACGTCAAAGGGCTGAGGTCTCCAAGAAAACGTAGGTTAGTTTTGAAATATCTTAAAAAATTGGGAGCAGATATTGCTCTCCTGCAAGAAACGCATCTCCCAGAGGAGGAATTTAGAAGAATGAAAACGCTATGGGTAGGAGAAGTGTATGGCTCAGGAGCCATAGGAAAGAAAGCAGGAGTATTAACGTTGTTAAAGAAAGGGCTGCCATACGAAGTGATAGGTCACACGCATGACTTGCAAGGTAGAATATCCAGATTACATCTTACAGAGGGGGGGAAAGCTATTAGTATTCTCAATGTATATGGACCTAACGATCGGGATAGACCCTTCTTCAATGCACTTACTGGGGACATATCTGCAGAACCAACGGGACTGAAAATAATAGCTGGGGATATGAATGCGGTATTAGATGAGAAGGAGGATAGGAAAAGAGACCCAGGAAAGGGAGAGAAAAAAGGGCCCATTGATACTAGATTAGCACAACTCATAGCTGACACAAATTTGGTGGACTTGTGGAGGACCCGAAACCCGGAAGAACGGGAATTTACACATTATTCGCATGCCCATCAGTCGTGGTCGCGACTGGATTATATTTTATGTGGTAAATCAGACTCAGGGCATTTCTCAGAACCGCACATAGAGGACATGATAATCTCGGATCACTCTCCGGTATCTGTCATTTTAAGGAGGGAAACTCCCCGGGGTACTGACTTCTTATGGCGGTTTCCAGCCGCATTATACAAAAATGAGGAATTTGCAAATTTTTTGAGGGGTTGGTGGTTAGAATATGAGCAAGAAAACAAGGGCATAGACAACCACCAATTACTCTGGGATGCGGGGAAGTCAGTGCTTCGGGGACGGATCATGGCATATATGTTCGGTAAACGCAGAGTGATAAAAGAAAAGTTGAGTCAGCTGAGTAGTGATCTTAGAAAGGCGTATACCTTTTTTCAAGCCGCCCCCACAAATAATTCTCGTATAAGTTGGCAAAATGCTAAAATAGAATATGAGGCCTGGCTTAAGAAATGGGATAGTTTTGCCACCACAAGATGGGAAGCACATCTTTACCGTTATGGTAACAAGGCAGGCAGATTATTGGCAAGGCTGGCGAGAGGGCAAAGAGGGACATCTACTATTCACTCCCTTAAAGGGAAAAATGGGAAAGTGTCTTCACACCCAGGAGAAATCAACAAAATACTGGGAGATTTCTACGAAGATCTATATGCAGCAAATCCCTCTCAGAATAAAGATGGTAGAAGTTGGTTAGCGGGAGTTCAGATGCCTAAATTATCAGCGGAGGACAGGGAGACATTGAATTCCCCGGTCTCCACAGAAACAGTAATTACATATATTAAAAACCTGAAATTGGAGAAGGCACCGGGGCCAGATGGATATAGTGGGGAATTTTATAAACTAATAGCCCAAGATATAGCGCCGACTCTTGCTCAGATATATTCAGGGTATATGAATGGTGACCCAATACCGTCATTGACCAATACAGCCTACATTAAAGTTCTTCCGAAGCCCGGGAGGGATCCCACAGACCCAGCCTCATATCGTCCAATTTCCCTCATTAATGTGGATCTCAAAATCATTTCTAAAATACTAGCTGATAGATTATCAATACTGCTACCTAAATTGATTTCATCGGCCCAGGTGGGATTTGTGCAAGGTAGGTCGGCAGTGACGAATATCAGGAAAGTTTTGCTGGCGTTGGATGAGGTGAAGCTGAGACCCTCTTCCCATTCATTCCCAGCCATCATATCTATTGATGCGGAAAAAGCATTTGACAACGTGGACTGGGGGTGGATGGGAGAGGTATTGGACGATATGGGTTTCGTGGGACCGTTTAGAAAATTCCTAAATGGAGTTTATTCAGATCCTCAGGCTAGAGTAGCCACACCAGGATTTTTGTCCAGGGCTATTCACTTAGGCAAAGGGACGAGGCAGGGTTGTCCGCTTTCCCCTCTCCTCTTCAATCTGGCACTGGAGCCTTTATCTAGACAGATTGAAAAGGACAACAAACTAGGAGGGATAAAGATTGGCAAGTCTGGGAAGAAGGTAGTAAAACATGCGCTTTTTGCCGATGACTTGCTAGTATTTTTGGAGAAACCACATAGGGCTGTAGGGCACTTGATAGAATTATTGGAGACGTTTGGAACATTCTCGGGATTCAAGGTAAATACCGATAAGTCGGAGCTGTTGTTTATAGGACCTCAGGCCAAGAAAGCCCAAAAAAGACCATTAGGATTTCCCTTACAGTTAGCCAATCATTCGATTAAGTATTTAGGTATACATGTAGGAAGTACGCCTGATTCACTATATTCACTGAATTACCCACCATTAATCAGAAAAATTCTAGCAGATATAGGAAGGTGGTCGTCCTTACCACTATCCTTGGGAGGGAGGTGTCAACTTTTAAAAATGATGAGTATAGCCCAACTACTGTACCCCATACAAACAATCCCTATCCTACTTAAACATAAGGACGTAGAAACCCTGGAAAAGGCATTTAGGTAATTTCTGTGGAGGGGGAAAAAATGTCGCATCTCACTGGCAAAACTGCAACTGCCAAAAACTTTAGGGGGTCTTAACTTCCCGGACTTAAGAGCGTACAATTTAGCTGGTCTCCTAAGACACAGCATAGACTGGATATATGGAACACAATTTTACACGAATACCAAATTAGAGGAACAATTGGTGGCACCTTGGTCATTGACAGCATTGTTGCACACTAGATACGGGGCCATGCCTCCTGAGGTAAAGGGTAGTCTTTTGATAAAAGATACAGTGGCAAGCTGGAAGGCGATACGCAAATTATTTTCACTGCCTTTCAGTCTGTCTAAACACATGAGCATCTGGGGCCATCCAGAATTCCCAGCAGGAAGTGATGCTAAACATTTTCAGATTTGGAAAGAATTAGGGATAGGTAAGGTAAGGGATCTTTGGGATGCACAGACAGGAAGTTACCTTAAGTATGAGGAATTCATAGTGAGATTTCCTGCATTACGCAACCAACACCCGCTAGCATTTTCACAAATTAAGGATTTTTTAACTAAACGGGTAATAAACCTAACCAGAGAAATGGGGCTGAAAGATTTTGATTTGCTTACGGGTCAGGGACTCAGGAAGAGGTCTCTCTCAGAGCTTTACGGGGGCTTGAGGGAGAAGAAGCAAAGGCAGATAGCAGAAAGCCTATTTTCCAAATGGAAGAAAGAATTCCCACTTATAGATATACAACAAATTATACTGAAAGGATGGGAGACAATTAGAAAGGTGACACCAAACGAAGGATGGAGAGAGACATACTTCAGGATGATGCACAGGGCTATTTATGGCTTCCACTTTGCCCCTCGGTTGCTCCAAACGGATAGAATTATTAAGTGTCCAAAATGTCAAGAGACAGGTACGGACTTATATCATGGGATATGGTCATGTCCGGAGACGGAGAGGTTCTGGAAACAGATCATTTTTCAAATTAAAAAACACTTAAAAGTGGAAATTTCGCTTGCTCCGGAGCTTCTGATATTCCAGGTAGCTTCCGAGGGACAAAGGATAACCCCGTTGGTGCATTTACTGCTGCTAGCTGCCAAGAGATGCATATTCAGGGAGTGACTTCAACCTAAAACACCCTCAATGGACAAAGTTTTCTTACATACTAAGTCATGCTTTTTGCTGGAAAGAGCAGAGGCAGAACAATTTAAAGGAAAGAGGGTCAATGTTTTCTTTAGCAGATGGGAGCCTTTCATAAAGGTAGCCCTAACCAACACAGAATTGCTGGAAACTATGCAACCATTCACAGGTTCAGAGTGGTATCTGAAAAGAAAATTAGCAAATACCTTAGGGCGGTTGCAGGTAGACTGAAAACTGGAAAATAACCTAGCTTTTAGCATATGAATGAAGGTACCGGAACATATAGTAGACCTGTGGTGAAAGGGGGGGGGAGGAAGGGTCAGTTGGGGTCTGTTGTAATAAAGTTTGGGGTTAAAGCTATATAGAAAATAAAAGCGGATAGTCATGAAACCGAAAAAGAAAAAAAAAGGTTTTGACATAACGAGGTGATTCATGAGATCATAGGACAACTGTACTATGAAGAATAAATAGTATGTGTACCATTACATGAGTATCCAGGACTTCTAATTGTATACAGATTGCATTGTAATGTATATGAAAAATTTGTATATTGCTGGACGGCTGTCATTAACTGTATATGCGATATGATATCACTAAGTTATAACTGAATCTGACTTATCTGCTTCAATAAAAAGGATATTTAAAAAAAAAAAAAAAAACAACAACATACAAACCTGACTTACTCAAACTTTCCAAGGAGATGCAAGGCCATTGTTCACATTAGTGTTTGTGACTTTGTCAGTCATTGTCAGGATATAATTTTCTCTACATTGTAAGGCAAATTTTACGGAATTTAACTTTATCGATAAATAATATCTTTCTAAAGTCTTTGTTTTATTAGTTGTGTTATTTGTATTCTCCATGTGGATACTTACATGCAGAATATTCTCAATAAAAACTTTTTGAAACTAAAAACAATGTACCTTCCTATATATTTTAGGTTTTAAAAATGTGGCAAAAGAAATTTCAATCGTGGTTTTGGCGATATTTGGCTCAGTTGACAAAAAAGTTTGCCCACCACTGGCCTAGACGCAGCTAAGCCCCTTTGAAGTGAATGGGGCTGAGCGCAATACCAAGCACAGCTAATGTACAATGTATTATGCTGTGCCTGGTGAGCGCAGGTAGAAGGCACCAGCGCTAATGTGAGCGCTGCAGCCTTAAACAACTGATCATTGGGGTCCTGGTTGTCGGACCCCCACCGATCAGATACTGATGATCTATCCAGAGGATAGGTCATCAGTAAAAAAAAATAATAATAATTCTTGAAAGAATAAATTATTCTTACCGGTAATTGGGTTCTCCAATAGCCTCCACAACGACATTCCAGGAGGATGAAAGCTCCGCCTCCCAGGACAGGAAACAACTTAGAAACACAAGTTTAAAAGGCCCCCTCCCCTTACCTGCCTCAGTTAATGAGACAGGACTCATTTAGTAATGCAAGAACTGTATTGAAATCTTTAACAGTACAACATAATACATCCCAAAATAAATACACTGCTCAAAAAAAAATAAAAGGAACACTTAAACAACACAATGTAACTCCAAGTCAATCACACTTCTGTGAAATCAAACTGTCCACTTAGGAAGCAACACTGAGTGACAATCAATTTCACATGCTGTTGTGCAAATGGGATAGACAACAGGTGGAAATTATAGGCAATTAGCAAGACACCCCCAATAAAGGAGTGGTTCTGCAGGTGGTGACCACAGACCACTTCTCAGTTCCTATGCTTCCTGGCTGATGTTTTGGTCACTTTTGAATGCTGGCGGTGCTTTCTACAACCCACACAAGTGGCTCAGGTAGTGCAGCTTATCCAGGATGGCACATCAATGCGAGCTGTGGCAAGAAGGTTTGCTGTGTCTGTCAGCGTAGTGTCCAGAGCATGGAGGCGCTACCAGGAGACAGGCAAGTACATCAGGAGACGTGGAGGAGGCCGTAGGAGGGCAACAACCCAGCAGCAGGACTGCTACCTCCGCCTTTGTGCAAGGAGGAACAGGAGGAGCACTGCCAGAGCCCTGCAAAATGACCTCCAGCAGGCCACAAATGTGCATGTGTCTGCTCAAACGGTCAGAAACAGACTCCATGAGGGTGATATGAGGGACCGATGTCCACAGGTGGGGGTTTTGCTTACAGCCCAACACCGTGCAGGACGTTTGGCATTTGCCAGAGAACACCAAGATTGGCAAATTCGCCACTGGCACCCTGTGATCTTCACAGATGAAAGCAGGTTCACACTGAGCACATGTGACAGACGTGACAGAGTCTGGAGACGCCGTGGAGAACGTTCTGCTGCCTGCAACATCCTCCAGCATGACCGGTTTGGCATTGGGTCAGTAATGGTGTGGGGTGGCATTTCTTTGGAGGGCCGCACAGCCCTCCATGTGCTCGCCAGAGGTAGCCTGACTGCCATTAGGTATCGAGATGAGATCCTCAGACCCCTTGTGAGACCATATGCTGGTGCGGTTGGCCCTGGGTTCCTCCTAATGCAAGACAATGCTAGACCTCATGTGGCTGGAGTGTGTCAGCAGTTCCTGCAAGACGAAGGCATTGATGCTATGGACTGGCCCGCCCATTCCCCAGACCTGAATACAATTGAGCACATCTGGGACATCATGTCTCGCTCTATCCACCAATGTCACGTTGCACCACAGACTGTCCAGGAGTTGGCAGATGCTTTAGTCCAGGTCTGGGAAGAGATCCCTCAGGAGACCGTCCGCCACCTCATCAGGAGCATGCACAGGCGTTGTAGGGAGGTCATACAGGCACGTGGAGGCAACACACACTACTGAGCCTCATTTTGACTTGTTTTAAGGACATTACATCAAAGTTGGATCAGCCTGTAGTGTGTTTTTCCACTTTGATTTTGAGTGTGACTCCAAATCCAGACCTCCATGGGTTGAAAAATTAGATTTCCATTTTTTTATTTTTGTGTGATTTTGTTGTCAGCACACTCAACTATGTAAAGAACAAAGTATTTCAGAAGAATATTTAATTAACTCAGATCTAGGATGTGTTATTTTTGTGTTCCCTTTATTTTTTTGAGCAGTGTAAATTATATCAACACATTCAGAAATTTTTCCCATTAAAAGCTACATTAATTGTAACACTACAGGAGTAATCTATATCATCCTGTGTACATCATGCGATCTGATGTATGTGGGTAGCACAAGTAGAAAATTTAAAGAGAGATTGAGGGAACATCTAAATTACATTTCTAACCCCACAGCCACTGGAATGTCTAATGCAGCAAACCACTTCATCAATATACATAACCGTAATATCAATAGTTTCTGCACATTTGCTTTTGAAAGGGTTACAGTTCCAAGAAGGGGAGGAGATATTAAACAGAAAATCCTTTCACGTGAAGCCTTCTGGATCTGGAAACTAAAATACCAGATATCCACGGGGTCTGAACATGAAAAAAGAATTTATGTATTTATATTGAAATTGTTTATTTAAACATTAATAATAATCAAGATTTTTTTTTCTGTATCGCTTTTACATTGTTTATATATATATATATATATATTTGTTCATTTTTTATTATATGATTATGGATCTATGCGACCGAGTATTCATCACATCGCAGCACCATGGAGAAATAAATAAGGGCTATATCTGTGCGAATGCATTTCTCTAAACCATGTTCCCACCATGCGATTTATCATGAATCCACATGGCAATGGTATCGTATTGGAGCAGGAAACTGAATAGAGATATACCTGCACAGGATAGTCCCTAGAATTATATTCTCATAATGCGATCTGTTATGGCATAGCAATGATAGCATCTGCGAATTATATTATCACATGATGCAATCATGAGAGTTTTTATATGCGGACATAAATTACATGTTCTCACTTCTGATTAACATGTTTATTTCATCCTATATATTTTTATCTTTATTTTGTTTTACCATCTCTGTCATGGTGCTAACTCTCTCGCATAAAACCAATACGAATTATTTTAATTCAATTCAACTTATTTCACTTATCACGGGTGTATTTTGTACTGTGTTTGAACAGGTGTCTGACATGTTGTTAATGATGAGTTCTGGGCTCCCCCCTTTTTCTTGGGCGGATGGGAGCACAGTCTATATAAACTCATGGAGGAACAGACACATTAGATTATGAGTAAGAACAGAAATGGAATCTTTTTACTAAATAAGGGCTCATGCACACAAACGTTTTTTGCGTTCCATATACGGGCCGTATTTTGATGTCCGCATCTGTTGCTTCATTCCATGGCCCCGCAAAAATTATGAGGCATGTCCTATTCTTGCCCGTTTTGCGGACAAGAATAGGCATTTCTATAATGGGCCTCCTGTTCAATTCCGCAAATTGCGGAAGGCACACGGGCGGCATCCGTTTTTTGCAGATCCACAATTTGCGGACCACAAAAACGGCACGGTCATGTGCATGACCCCTAAAAGAGTGGAGATTACTGCCTCTGACAGACCCCTCTGTTTTAATAGAGTTTGCTCACTTTCCGGGCTGTTAGGTGGAAAAAGTTCTGAAATTATTTATCTTCGTCTTATTTTTTTACATCACAGAAACCTGACATTTTAACCGGGATGTGTAGACTTTTTTTTATATCCACTGTACATGTGGCAGCTATACTGGGTCTTAGCATGGCCGTATTTGTCTCCCATGCTCATTTCAAAAGACCCTCACACTTTTTATCCATGGGGTCCTTTAAAAGACCCTTATCTTTAAAGGGAAAGGAAGTCTATTTTGACATGCGAGCGACCGGGGCATCAATCTTAGGGGTCTTATCCCATAAGGCTGAGTCTTCATCTGCGAAGGGATGTTTCCGTTTAAAGGAATTCGGAATTACATTCCGCTTCTCTGGATCTTTCCATTCCTTAGTAATTAATGATTTTATGTTAGCATGAACGGGAAAGACTTTTCTCTTCCTTTCCCCTAGTGCCTGGAACATTCTGTCCTGAGTGGACAGAGGTTCCTTAACTTCCTCAATATTCATGGTGGCTCGTATGGTCTTTAATAGTCTTTCTGTATCCTCTGGGGTACAGAAGGGTCTCCCCGAATCATCTTCAGAGGATTTTGAACCGTCATCTGATATAATCTTGCCCTCATCAGAGCCAGGTTCCTCCTGAAGATCCGATTTTTGCGATCTCTGCGAGGTAGAGGGCCGTGGAGAACTCGGTGGTAATCTTGTGTCAATTGCCGTCTTAACCTCTTCCTTTATCATACTTCTTATAGAATCAAGGAAGGAAGGTGACTCTTCAGTCACTACTTTGTCCGTACATCTGGGACATAACGCTTTTTTAGTTTTGGATGGAAGGGACTTCCTGCATATCACACACTTCTTCCGTCCTAGAGATATATCAGAGGCCTTTGGGGTGCTGGTTTCCCTGCCCTACAAGGTAATATAGATAGTTTAGGGCTTCTCATTGAGAATGATCATGCACTGACTACCTGACAGAAAGCCAGAATTAGACTTACCGGTAATTCATTTTCCACAAATCCACCATGACTGCCCAGAGAGATTGACCCCTGACCTCTGTAGGGGAAGGAACAGAGATAGGTTTAAAAGGACCCCTCCCACCACCATTCACCAGTGAGTTCCAGATTATAGTGCCACAACCACCGGTTAAGAAGTGAGAACAACTCAAAGTGTTTTTTTTTTTGTATTAACTCATACCAAGTCATTAGAATAATTCTTTTGGGTGGGATATCATGCCGTCATGGTGGATTCGTGGAAAATGAATTACCGGTAAGTCTAATTCCGGTTTTCCACTTTACCACCATGACGGCCCAGAGAGACATAACAGATTATATATACGTCTTAGGGTGGGGCAACGGCCTGTAGGGCCTTGCGACCAAAGGCCAGGTCGGAAGACCTGGATAAGTCGAGTCTATAATGCCACTTCACCTCCCTGAAAGCCAGAGAGGACTTTTCTCTGTCCTGGCCACTATAGGGGCAGGAACACACTGGTGAATGGTGAACAGGGGTCCTTTTAAACCTCTGTTCCTGCCCCTACAGAGGTCTGGGGTCAATCTCTCTGGGCCCCGTCATGGTGGTGAAGTGGAAAATGACAATGAATCCACATCTTTGCACAGATTTGGCCTTTTAAAGGCATTTGGTCCTAAATTTTTGATCAGCTGAAAAATAGCCTGTTCAGTTTATTCGTTGTTTTCATTACATTGAAAGCTCAAAAAATGTTTTGTCTCACTCCCATTTCTTCTTGTTGCATGTTGAAGCTCTACTTGGAACCTTGGTAAGATCCAGCCATGCTAAATATGATTTTTTGACATTTTTCAAGTGGTCTTAAACTTTTGATGAGGACTGTATATATATATAATCTATAATCCCATGCAAATTACGTGGGGGATGTATGAAATGGACGGGGCCTTTCAAATAAATACTGAATGATGCTTGCATTTTATCTATATATAAGCAAAAAGACATATATATATTTATATGTGTGTGTGTGTCTGTGAAACGTATGAAATCATCTGGTGAGATCATACATCTGTACCGCACTGTGTGTATAACTATATACTGTATACATACAATCTCAGCGAGGTTGAGATGTATGCGGATGATTTTGTACGTGTCACACCGGGTATTAAATAATAATTTTTAAAGGGATGAAATACGGATGTAGTAGATTTAACACAGATGCTTTAGGAGACGTGTCATGTAAACAAAATGCAATTAAATGCGTTACACTATTTTTTAACAATGGCTTTTGTTTCTAGATAACGCAATGAGTTAAGAGGTTGTGTGTTATCCCAACTACATCTGTTCAGATTAGCAGCATACCTGAATATATACATTACATAGTGTTGTAGAGAGAGATACAAAAGTCATGTAAATATTGTACCTGGACATAATTGTTCGCTCATCTCCTTTAAAAGATTGGGCTTAAACCTCTTTATATCGCACCACTTCTTCTGTAGTTCAACATATTTGTGCCACAAGGAAAATTTCATGAACAACTCGGCACGGAGAGACCTCATGATGGCCCGCTTCTCCTCTCTCTTCCTGGTATCCCCGCACCAACAAACGCAGCATGATAAAGATGCAAGCATATAATTCCAATTTTTTACATTCAAAATTTTAAAACATATGTCCTCAACAAACCTGCAAAAAGTAGTTACGTCTTTAAAGGGGAAATATTAGATTGAATGTTACCGTTATAAGATCGGATTGTAATGCGATTCTATGGGCCAGATTTATCATGACTCGGACAGCTCACTCCACTTTCACATATGGCTAAAGTCAGTTTTAGCCAAGTCAGATGTATGATCGGCCCTTTAAGACTGTAATAAATGTGGTTTGACGGTAGCAGTTTATCCTTCAGTAAGCAGCTATACAAAAGTCGCACGTCTTTACGAAAAAGTCGCACGTTTTTTATGAAAAAGTCGCATGTTCTATTAAAAAGTCTCATAAGATAAGCATGGTCCTCACTGGAGTGAAATTGCGACTTTTTTACGACTTTTTAAATAGTCCCAATAGTAAATCTGTCTAGAGATTCATTTACATAAGAAAACACGCCCACTTTCAGAAAACTGGCGAGCATAGTGCAGAGCAGAAAAAAGTCGCAAATTTGTGCGCAGTTTTAGCGTTTGGGACTTTTTTTGGGACTTTTTCACTCCATTATTCTGACCTGAGCTAATGATAAATCTGGCCCTATGTGTGTGGGGTCTGAGGGAGCAATCGGATATTGGCCGGCTAAGCTGCGATGTACTTGTCTAGTGAAGTGATGGTACGGTATTGGGTGTACTGCTGGTTTGCATCACTGTGGTGCACCCTGGGTAATGCTAAATGAAACGGCAAATACGGTGAGGCAAAGAAAGCTCATGGACATAAAATATAATCTATATGTGGTTAAGGCTGCCGGGCAGCCTGTATTTGTGGGAGGGGCAGAGGCCACGCCCCCTCTGCCCTTATAACCTCGGCGGGAGTTACAGACGGGACGTGCAGCCAGTTACCCCTCCCACCCGTCCCTTTTTCTCTTCAGTTCTATTGGGGTAGGCCCCCTTTTAGGCCTACCCTCGCTCCGGGCTCCCGGCATTAACCAGCCTTCGGTAAGCTCCGTGTTGTACGTTCAAGGGCCGTCGCCCTGACCACAAATATATATTGTGTGTGTGTGTATGGTATATAGTGTATGGTACCGTATATAGTGTGTGGTATATATTGAGTGACAGGAAAATGGACGTGCTATGTGCACATGGGTGTCCGCAGGGAGGGGCAAGGGGGGGCAAGTGCCCCCCCCTGGGGCCAGCAGAAGTGGAGGGCCGCCGGCGGGGCACAGGGAGATGAACGCTTCCATTGTGGAAGCGTTCATCTCCATAGTCATCTGTATCGCCGTCCTCAGGACAGCGATACAGATGACTGTGCTGAGGCAGATGAGGGAGAGGTGTGTCCCTTTCCCTTCCTCTGATAGGCTGGCGGCCTAGTGCTTGCAGCCTATCAGAGGCCGGCGCAGGCAGCGCGATGACGTCATTGCGCCGCCTGAGCCGTACAGCGCGGGACACAGGCCGGAAGAGGGTACAATACTGGTGGCTACTGGCACATAATGGGGGTCTCTGGCTACTGCCACATAATCGGGGTTTCTGGCTACTGGCACATAATGGGGGCTGTCATTACCGGCACAAAGGGGGGGCTGTCATTACTGGCACATAATGGGGGGCTGTCATTACTGGCACATAATGGGGGGCTGTCATTACAGGCACATAATGGAGGGCTGTCATTACTGGCACAAAGGGGGGCTGTTATTACTGGCACATAATGGGGGGCTGTCATTACTGGCACATAATGGGGGGCTGTCATTACTGGCACATAATGGGGGGCTGTCATTACTGGCACATAATGGGGGCTGTCATTACTGGCACATTATGGGGGGCACTAGGAGGAAGGGGGAAGAGGAGCACTATAGAGGCATTTACTGGGAGCACTATTTAGGGGTATTTTATACTGGCACATTATGGGGCACTATGGGGACATTAGCTCAACTGGGGGCATTACAAGGGGGTATTTTTTCACAGTCACATTATAAGGAGAATTATTTCTACTGGGGGTGGGCTTTATTACTCCCCCATGGTATGACCCCCTAGTAGCAGCACCAGCCTCTCCCTGCTCTGCTATTCCTCTGCCCCTTCTCCAAATCCTTATTATGAAATCTTTCTCATTACGATAAAACACAACATCAGCTCCGCCGAGCCCCCGGCCAAGTGTTGAAGTGGTGTCCGAGATCCCCAAGGGCCAAGCCAAGTAATTGTAAGTTTTCATGTGAAATATGTTTAGCTTATACACATAAAGCCTACACTGTGGAGGCGGACAGAAAATAATCTGGAAGTGCCCCTCCCGAGACCAGGCTCTGGATCCGCCACTGCACAGCTAATGCGTTATTATACTTTGTGATAATGAATATGCCCCTCCCCTTCATTACATTATCATAAACAAGCAGAGCATGGATGTCAATAAAATTATGCCCCCCCCCCCCCATTAGGCCCATGTACAGTTGTGTTGTTGTCCAAAATTATTCAACCCCAACTGAAATTGAGTGTTTTGGCCAGTTTGACATTGATTTTGATCATTTCAGTCATCTTGTTTACAATTAAATCAAAGAGGCACTTGTAAGTCAGACAAATATAACATAACATTTATAATGAAATAACCACAAATGTCTTTTCTGTGCTCACATCATTATCAGTTTTATTCAACCCCCAAGTGACATTCAATCTTAGTACTTAGTACAACATCCTTTTCCAGTTATAACAGCTTTTAGACGTGAAGCATAGCTTGACACAAGTGTCTTGCAGCGATCTACGGGTATCTTCGCCCATTCTTCATGGGCAAAAGCCTCCTGTTCAGTCACATTCTTAGGCTTGCGCGCTGCAACTGCTTTCTTTAAGTCCCACCAGAGGTTCTCAATCGGATTTAAGTCTGGTGACTGCGATGGCCACTTCAAAATGTTCCAGCCTTTAATCTGCAACCATGCTCTAGTGGACTTGGAGGTATGCTTGCGATCATTGTCCTGTTGAAAGGTCCAATGTCTCCCAAGCCTCAGGTTTGTGACTGACTGCATCACATTTTCATCCAATATCTCCTGGTACTGAAGAGAATTCATGGTACCTTGCACACGCTGAAGCTTCCCTGTACCTGTAGAAGCAAAACAGCCCCAAAGCATGATTGACCCCCCGCCATGCTTCACAGTAGGCAAGGTGTTCTTTTCTTCATAGGCCTTGTTATTCCTCCTCCAAACATAGCGTTGATCCATGGGCCCAAACAGTTCTAATTTTGTTTCATCAGTCCACAGAACACTTTTGTGGTTTGTCCACATGACTTTTGGCATACTGCAGACAACTCTTCTTATTCTTTGGAGACAGCAAGGGGGTGCGCCTGGGAGTTCTGGCATGGAAGCCTTCATTACGCAGTGTGCGCCTTATTGTCTGAGCTGAAACTTCAGTACCCACATCTGACAAATCTTTTTTCAGTTCCTCAGCAGTCACACGGGGACTTTTCTCCACTTTGTGCTTCAGGTAGCGCACAGCAGTCTAAGTCAGCATCTTCTTTCTGCCACGACCAGGTAGCGTTTCAACAGTGCCCTGTGCCTTGAATTTGCGATTGATGCTTCCTATGGTGTCTCTTGGTATGTTTAACATCTTTGCAATCTTCTTATAGCCATTGCCCTTCCTGTGAAGAGAAATCACCTCTTCTCTTGTCTTCCTGGACCATTCTCTTGACTTCACCATGTTTGTAAACACACCAGTAAATGTCTAGAAGGAGCTGAGTATCACAGTCCTTTTAAATCTGCCTAATTGGTGCTTATTATGCTTGATTGCTGCTCCTTGACATCCACAGGTGTTTTCAATACCTGATCGAAAACACTTGAATGAACCTCTGTTCTTAAGAGTGGTAGCCTTTAAGGGGTTGAATAATTGTGTCAATGAAGAAATCACAAAAAAAACATTTAATACTGTATTACAAAAACAATTGATGTCATTTTAGTTGCATTTGGTTCTTTAAAAAGTCCTTGTAAGATTTCATTCTGAACACAATTACAAATGTACACTAAATTCCCTAAAACCCTTTACAGCATTGGGGGTTGAATAATTTTGAACACAACTGTATGTGCACGTGATATAAATGTATCTGTTGTCCATACATACAGGCTACAAACATAGTGCTGTGAAGTAACAAGACTACTTAGTGCACAAATCTGTATTATCTATTTTTACCATAAAAAAATAAAATTAAAAAAATTTCATAAGAAAAAAAATAAAATCGGATTCATATTGAAAATATTCGAATTTAAGAATATTTCGCTAGACTCGATTAACTTATAATAATTGTTCTGACATGCATGCGAAAGTACTGTAATATAATATTACTTACGGCTATGATGATTTCATCCTCGACTTTTATAAAGCGGTGTCTGATGATCTTTGCCGAGCACATTGTACTAAGTGTCTGCGAGTGTCTGGAGTGGAGAGTCCAGTGGAGACTGGAAATACTTGGAAAACAATTTATCGTCGCGATCTACATGAGGTGAGTCACCTCAGGTGACGTTAGTGATGTCATGCGGTTGGGCACACTTAATAACCTTTACGATTTTCTGTTGTAATATTCGTGAACTCGAATATTATAACCGAGATTATTGGTTTAGATTAGAATAGGACGAATATTCTAAAAAATTAATATACAGCAATATAGCGATTATATTCGTTATTTCGAATATTTATCATATTTGGTCCATCTGAAAACGTGATTCCTTCCAGCTTCAATTCAGTTGCTTGTGGGCCAATGACTTATTGACCTACAAGCAAGAAGCAGGGAGGAATCATATTTTTCAGATGAAAAAACAACGAGGCCTAGCCAATAGAATTCTTGGCCCTAGAGAACTTCCGGGCTGTTTGCGCTCCACGCTGGAGCGCGATCCCTCGTTCGCCGCGATGCCAGAAGCGGGGGAATGGAAACCCGGGGCTGCCTTTATACAGTAGTGGCCAAAAGTTTTGAGAATGACACAAATATTAGTTTTCACAAAGTTTGCTGCTAAACTGCTTTTAGATCTTTGTTTCAGTTGTTTCTGTGATGTAGTGAAATATAATTACACGCACTTCATACGTTTCAAAGGCTTTTATCGACAATTACATGACATTTATGCAAAGAGTCAGTATTTGCAGTGTTGGCCCTTCTTTTTCAGGACATCTGCAATTCGACTGGGCATGCTCTCAATCAACTTCTGGGCCAATTCCTGACTGATAGCAACCCATTCTTTCATAATCACTTCTTGGAGTTTGTCAGAATTAGTGGGTATTTGCTTGTCCACCCGCCTCTTGAGGATTGACCACAAGTTCTCAATGGGATTAAGATCTGGGGAGTTTCCAGGCCATGGACCCAAAATGTCAACATTTTGGTCCCCGAGCCACTTAGTTATCACTTTTGCCTTATGGCACGGTGCTCCATCGTGCTGGAAAATGCATTGTTCTTCACCAAACTGTTGTTGGAAGAAGTTGCTGTTGGAGGGTGTTTTGGTACCATTCTTTATTCATGGCTGTGTTTTGGGCCAAAATTGTGAGTGAGCCCACTCCCTTGGATGAGAAGCAACCCCACACATGAATGGTCTCAGGATGCTTTACTGTTGTACAAAAATGTATCTCCATGCACCAGGTATATATGTGCAGAGATATGTCACACCTCTAATTAACTTATTTACCACATGTGGATTGAGTATATATAAAAAATAACTTTTACTATAGATTCACTAAAAGCATAGGTAGTTGCAGTGGGACGAAAGACAAAATAACATACATACATATAAACACATATATTGCCACCATCTAGGACCGCAGTAAGATAGTAATGGGTGGATCTTACCCTGTCCTGTAGACACACTATCAAATAGACGGTGGATGGCGTCAGTGCCCCGGTGTGATGATGTGCACTGGTGACCAAATGCTTCTGTGGGTATGGCAATCTGGACACTCCTATAATGCCCTGGTCTAGAGCCCTCCCTATATGGATGGTTAGGGGCTATCCTCATAGACCTGCCTCAACGACACAGAGCACCCGCCCCGACAGGGGCGACCCCATACGGAACCTGTCCCTAAATGGGGCCTATTCCCTGTAAATCCCTTACTGTATAGCTCTACATGCCATGTTTCGTTCCATTAAAATTGGAACTCGTCAAGGGCTTATTGAAGTCAGAAGGTTTTACTTCAGGAGAGAGTTTCTTTCCTTGTAGGTACGAGGCAGTATG
Source organism: Bufo bufo (assembly GCF_905171765.1). Lineage (NCBI taxonomy): Eukaryota > Metazoa > Chordata > Amphibia > Anura > Bufonidae > Bufo > Bufo bufo. Next base: position 479,729,703 of record NC_053393.1, on the reverse strand, counting down.
GACGGTCAGTGGTACATGTCCCTACCAGGGTATGGGAAAGTGTCCCCAACGATACCCTCGCCTCACTGCAAGATGCCAGCAGTGCGGAGACTATGTGTTTATATGTATGTATGTTATTTTGTCTTTCGTCCCACTGCAACTACCTATGCTTTACTGTTGGCATGACACAGGACTGATGGTATCGCTCACCTTTTCTTCTCCGGACAAGCCTTTTTCCAGATGCCCCAAACAATCGGAAAGAGGCTTCATCGGAGAATATGACTTTGCCCCAGTCCTCAGCAGTCCATTCACCATACTTTCTGCAGCAGATCAATCTGTCCCTGATGTTTTTTTTTGGAGAGAAGTGGCTTCTTTGCTGCCCTTCTTGACACCAGGCATCTTCCAAAAGTCTTCGCCTCACTGTGCGTGCAGATGCGCTTACACCTGCCTGCTGCCATTCCTGAGCAAGCTCTGCTCTGGTGGCACTCTGATCCCGCAGCTGAATCCTCTTTAGGAGACGATCCTGGCACTTGCTGGATTTTCTTGGACGCCCTGAAGCCTTCTTAACAAGAATTGAACCTTTTTCCTTGAAGTTCTTGATGATCCTATAAATTGTTGATTGAGGTGCAATCTTAGTAGCCAGAATATCCTTGCCTGTGAAGCCATTTTTATGCAACGCAATGATGGCTGCACGTGTTTCTTTGCAGGTCACCATGGTTAACAATGGAAGAACAATGATTTCAAGCATCATTCTCCTTTTAACATGTCAAGTCTGCCATTTTAACCCAATCAGCCTGACATAATGATCTCCAGCCTTGTGCTCGTCAACATTCTCACCTGAGTTAACAAGACGATTACTGAAATGATCTCAGCAGGTCCTTTAATGACAGCAATGAAATGCAGTGGAAAGGTTTTTTTGGGATTAAAGGGATTCTGTCACCTCCCCTAACCCAAAATCGGATTTTAAAGCAGTCATGCAGCACAATTTACCTTGAATCGGCTGTGCTCTTCTATCTTGTAATCAGTCCAGTAGTTTATGAGAAAAACTACTTTTATGATTATGTAAATTAGCCCTGAAGGTGCCCAGAGGGGCGTTTTGTTCCCCTTAGTGTGCCCAGTAACGCCCCTCTTACAGTGCCCAAAACGCCTTCCTTCCGACTGCCTAACCGCCCACAGACTCTCATCCCTCTCCTTCTCCTCCTCCTCCCTTACGGTCGAACGAACTCTCGCGCAGGCGCAGTACCCACTGCTCGCTCGGACATCACTGGGCTCGGCGCATGCCCAGTGACGAGGATGAAGCTCCTGCCCTCAGTCTCCTGCAGATCGCACTGGCGCAGCCCTCAGTGGGTACTGCGCCTGCGCGAGAGTTCGTTCGGCCGTGAGGGAGGGGGAGGAGAGGGATGAGAGGCTGTGGGCAGTTAGGCAGTCGGAAGGAAGGCGTTTTGGACACTGTAAGAGGGGCGTTACTGGGCACACTAAGGGGAACAAAACGCCCCTCTGGGCACCTTCAGGGCTAATTTACATAATTATAAAAGTCGTTTTTCTCATAAACTACTGGACGGATTACAAGATAGAAGAGCACAGCCGATTCAAGGTAAGCTGTGCTGCATGACTGCTTTAAAATCCGATTTTGGGTTAGGGGAGGTGACAGAATCCCTTTAAGTAAATTTTTATGGAAAAGAAGGACTATGCAATTCATCTGATCACTCTTCATAACATTCTGGAGTATATGCAAATTGCTATTATAAAAACGTAAGCAGCAACTTTTCCAATTTCCAATATTTATGTAATTCTCAAAACTTTTGGCCACGACTGTAGAAGGGCTTATGCCAAGGTACAGGCTAGAGGAAGCACCTCACTGCACCCGTCCTCTGCACGGCCGTCCGGGAACGGGGCAGTAGTAACAGGCAGGTGCTATATCCAATTAACCCATGCACGGCAGGAGCAGCTTCCACGCGATCCTGAGGACAGGAAACAACAAAAAAACAGAAGCAGGTAAGGGGAGGGGGTCTTTTAAACTTGTGCTTCTACCTTGTTTCCTGTCCTTGGAGGCGGAGACTTCATCCTCCTGGAGTGCAGTTGTGGAGGAGCCGGGGAAAAACTCCTTTAAAAGTTTTTATTGTGCACTTAATAAGAAAGTGAAAACAGAATATTGAAAATCTTTGCTAATTTATTGAAAAATAAAATGAAAATCTTAATGTCAACCCCTTTAAGCACATCTTCTGGCAGTCCTAGTAGTTGGCATTGATTTTCATCATGGTGGGGAGTGGGGGAAAACTCCCCACCGTATAACGTAGGAGAAAAGGGAAGCAGCTAGGCCTCGACACCAGGAAAAGGGAGCAGGTCACCTCTTAATGCCGCCCTAATCCTGGCCCTCACTCCTAACCGTATGAGCAGACCCAGATGGTAGGTAATAAACAGGAACCTCGGACCCTGAGTCGCCCTGAAGATTCCTGCAATGAGGTTAGGGGCAGGAGATGACCTGTTCATCCCAGACAAGGATGAACAGGAGTCTCCACTGACCTAGCTACAAGGAAAGGGACAGCCAGTGAACAGCCACTGGATCGACAAGTAAGAGCCCAGAAACAACATGCACTTACCTGCCGTGGCCACAACAACCACCGGACCCCCATGCAGACAGGAAGCATGGCGGTCCCAGGCAGAGCTGCTCGCAGACTTGTGATTTCCCCTCTGGGGAACCCAGAAACCCCCTCCCGGAGGAACGACATATAGACAGTGGAAATGTCTAACAACCATGCTGGAATTCAACACCAAACAAACCAGACATGGAACACCGAACTAGACATAAACACACACCCAAAACACCAACCAATACAACAAGTGAGGACGGGAAAAGGACAGAGGAAAGAGGGGAGACATCATGGTGACATAGATGTCTAGCTAGGAGGCCCTCCCGCTGGACAGATGGTATATCCAGGATAGGAGCAGCACTCCAGCTCTCACAAAGGCTGAAGGGCAACTGACCTCTAGCTCACATCACCAGGATATAAAGAGCCAAGAGGCCACACCCAAGACACACCTAAATCCACACCAGCCTAATAATTAACCCCTCCGGCACCAGACGGGGAAGGACCCAGGGGAAAGGAGGAGCCACCTACATGCAGCAACAACACGTTGCCACAGAGAACAGCATGCATGGCAACCGTGTCACGGAGCACACAACAGAGGCCGTGACAATTTCAGTCATGATCTACAACATAGTACTTGTGTAAATGATAAATCTGCCCCGACCACACAAACTGCCTTTTTGAAAATTGATAATTACTTTCCAAAAGCGCAATTTGAACAAAAGTTTTTTTGCACAAATTACGCTTAAAAAGAGTCGCAAACTCGTATGCTATGTCCTGTAGAGTACATGTCCTGCAAGAAGATTCCCTTTATTATTACAAGGTCCTCTAATTACAAGATTTGTATTAGGTCCCTTTCAGACAAGGATCATGCTGCAGACTCGCAGGGCAGCACCCGTCCTGAACAGCATTATGTCAGCGTTATCCAATACATTCCAGACCTCTAAGGCCCCTTTCACACGGGCGAGTATTCTGCGCGGATGCGATGCGTCAGTTGAACGCATTGCACCCGTACTGAATCCTGACCCATTCATTTCTATGGGGCTGTTCACATGAGCGGTGATTTTCACGCATCACTTGTGCGTTGCGTGAAAATCGAAGCATGCTCTATTTTGTGCGTTTTTCACGTAACGCAGGCCCCATAGAAATGAATGGGGTTGCGTGAAAATCACAAGCATCCGCAAGCAAATGCGGATGCGGTGCGATTTTCACACACGGTTGCTAGGAGACGATCGGGATGGAGACCCGATTATTATTATTTTCCCTTATAACATGATTATAAGGGAAAATAATAGCATTCTGAATACAGAATGCATAGTAAAATAGCGTCACTCCGGTCATCACATGATCCATCAAATGATCTTTTACCATGGTGATGGATCATGTGATGGACCATGTGATGACCGGAGTGACGTCACCACAGTCCTGTTACTGCAATCAGCAAAGAAGGAGACAGAAGAGATGCCGGCTGCGCGATTAAGTGGACTAAGGTGAGTTTAATTTAATTTTTATTTTTTTAACCCCTCCAGCGCTGTTTTACTATGAATTCTGTATTCAGAATGCTAATATTTTCCCTTATAACCATGTTATAAGGGAAAATAATACAATCTACAGAACACCGATCCCAAACCCGAACTTCTGTGAAGAAGTTCGGGTTTGGGTACCAAACATGCGCGATTTTTGTCACGCGAGTGCAAAACGCATTACAATGTTTTGCACTCGTGCGGAAAAATCACGCATGTTCCCGCAACGCACCCGCTCATTTTCCCGCAACGCCCGTCTGAAAGAGGCCTAAGGGTTACATAGCATCATAAATCAATATAATGCTATGTGACCCCGGCAGTGCTGGAAGTTCAGGACGGGTGCTGCACTGCGAGTCCAGAGCTTGACACTTGCTCATCTGAAAGGGGCCTTATGCTGACTTTGGAGCTCCGACTTTCTATAAGTGTAATTAAAAAGCGGCAACCAATATACCGGCACTTAAAAGGACTTGTCGGCATCTACTGACATCTCTGCTAAGGGTACTTTCACACTTGCGTTGTGAGGATTCCGGCAAGCAGTTCCGTCACAGATCCGGAAATCCGTATGCAAACGGATATCATTTGTTTCCAGATCTGGATGCGGATCCGTCTGACAAATGTATTAAAATACCGGATCCGTCTCTCCAGTGTCATCCAGAAAAGTGGATCCGGTATTTATTATTTTCACATTTCTAAAGGTCTGTGCATGCGCAGACTGGAAGACCGGATCCGTCAATGCAGCAATTTTAATGCCGGCATTCCGGCAAGTGTTCTGGAATTTTGGACTTAGAAAATACCGCAGCATGCTGCGGTATTTTCTCTGCCCAAATACCCTAAGAGGGACTGAACTGATGCATCCTGAATGGAATCCTTTCCATTCAGAATGCATTAGGATAAAACTGAAGGTTTTTTTTTCCGGTATCGAGCCCCTGTGACGGAACTCAATACCGGAAAACTTTAATGCAAATGTGAAAGTATCCTTAGGGAAGTAATGGTAGTCACCATTATGTTACAATTCTGGTGCATCTTTTCTTGAATTGTACTATTTTTCTGTTATTTCTGCTTGAAATTTATTAGTGGTCGGTTCGAATGCTTTCGGATCGGCTCACACGTGAATCCTCACTTCCAGGCGCTGGACTGAGGGAGGCTGTAGCAGGTTTGCGTGGTCGCGTGCTCCGAGCTGTTTCACTACTGCATAGGTAGGCCGGGGAGGGGGCTGCTCTGGGCAGGCACGCATGTGCTCATGGTACTTGGCATCCCCCACTATCCCCACGTGTCCGGCCGGCTCGCTGGTTTCATCCCTCGCCCTCCTCCCCCGTCTCATACCCTGTAGTGCATGCTCAGTGGTGCGTTCCACTCTGGGACGCACTTCTCGTTCACTGAGTCCACCCCCTCACCAGTTCTGCCTCACCAGTTCTGTGTTCACCCCATCAAGTTCTGCCTCACCAACACCTCGCCGGTTCCCTAATGGTTTCACACTGCTTACCGGCTTCCCAGGCGTGGGGTCTCGGAGCAGCTGGGTCCGGCCGGCTGGCAGTAGTGCTCGCTAGTAGCACGCACAAGGGGTGGGCGCCACCTGCCGGACATTCCTGGCATCGCAGCCTATAAGTAGTGTCTTTATAGTTTCAGCAGGTGTTTTCAGGCAAAACTGAAAACTTGTCAATGCTTCAGAACATAGTGTAATTAAATGTCAAATGCTACTGTGTGGTAAAGCAATGTAATGATTATTCTATAGTGATTAATAAATAGCTACATGCAATTACGTCCATATACTGTACCGATAAGGGAGAGAGCCTCTTGGCGACTTTGTCAGCTTGTACTCTTGCATGCTTTGTTTAGTCGGTTTCTTTATTTTCAGATCACAGGCGCTGTATATGGGTTGCGGGGTGGGGCTGTGTGGTCAGGGTAGGGGCGCCATAGCCTGCGTTCGTTTTAGTTATCCGTATGTTGTTGTTTATTCAGGTCCGCAGTTCGGTCAGCTACTCCGCTGCTGCACTGCAGTTATAGGTTGCTGAGATGGCCACAAGGTGAGTTTAAGGCGTGCCTCCTATGCTTAGGCACTCTTTAGTTCGTTTACGGTTTTGGGGGTCGGGTGCCGCTGCCTTTCCATGCACGCGGCCACGCAGCCCCACTTGTATTAATTCTGGATGGTGGCGCCTACTGTCGTGGCCACTGTTAAAAAAATTAAAAAATATATAAATTTGGTATAAAAAATAAATAAATAAAAAAATGACATTAATATTTTTAAAAAAAGAAAAAGAAAAAAAGAATAAAACCCGGTTGAGCCTGTCACGGCTACAGGCGGGTACTGCCAGGTCTGTCACGACTACAGACTCGTTATAAAGCCCTGCCACGACTGCAGGCGTTAGTCTGTCACGACTACAGACTCGATATGGGGTCCTGTCACGACTACAGGCATTAGTCTGTCACGACTACAGACTCGATATGGGCTCCTGTCACGACTACAGGCACTTGTCAGTCACGTCTACAGACTCGTATAAAGTTCTGTCACTACTACAGAGTCGTTTAGTCACGTCACGTCCATACACGCTGGTCTACCACGACTACAGATATTAGCCCGGTCACGACTACAGGAATATGTCCAATCACGTCCACAGACTCCTTGTGGGATCCTGTCACGGTAGCGCCCTCGTCTACGTCGGCAGGCGCAGCGTCGACGTTCAATCACGTCAGACTCGTGTTTACACGCTTTCATGACCATAGGCTCAGCGTGGTTATATCCTCCTCAATGGTTGTCTGCTTCCTGTGTTCTTAGTCCAGTCAGCTCGACAGACTTGGCAGGTCTTGTGTTTTACGACCGTGGGCGCCCTTGCTCTTAGGCACAGGTGCAGTGGGTTCTTTCGTTGGTCAGGTCTGTTGCTTAGCTTGGCGTGATGTTGCTTCGTAGGTGTTGGTATGGTCACTTGATTCAATTTTCGTATTTTAGTAGGGAGATGCCTCAGAGGTTTCTTCCGGAAGGTTTCTCTTCCTCTCGTGACAGCGGGGAGCAGCAGTCAGAGCGACAGTCGGAGTTACCATTGAGATTGTGGACCATTCCAAAACTGACGGCTGAGTTGTTGAAAAGGGGGATTCCGTTCCCAGCCTCTGCCAGGATGAGGTTTCCCTTAGTACCATCCAGACTTTGCTTACTCAGCTACATGCTGCCATCAACACGATGGGTTCGTCCATGTCAGACATGCAGGCTAGGCTGGAGACCATCGAGACCAGTTCTGCGGCATTCGGCATGGGGGTACAGACACCGTCGGTCGCCGGTTCATCAGCCTCCGGTGCTCCTGGTGGGTCCAGTCTTACTCCCACGATAGCACCATCCCATTTCATACCCGCTAATATCCGACAGGATATCCTGGAAGGGAAAGACTTCAATCTGGCGTGTCTTCTCGTGGCTGCACACGAAGCACCAGACAACAAGACCATTTGTGGTCAGGACCTAAACGAGTGGAAGATGCCCAACCACCACCCCCCTACCTAATTGGCCTGAGGTGTGCCTTGGCCTCACTAGGTCGGTATGCCTGAAAAAGGGGGCATACCCTGAATGTGATGGTTGAATGAAGAATGGGAATGGGTGGGCAGGGGACGTCCGAATGCCGACGTGCTGCCTGGGAGAGCCAGACTGCTTAAGACAGGTACCGGCCCCTCCCACAAATCCAGGCTGCCTGGGAGAGCCAGACTGCTTAAGACAGGTACCGGCCCCTCCCACAAATCCAGGCTAGCCTGCGGCCAGCCTTAACACTTGTGGTCAGGACCTAAACGAGTGGAAGATGCCCAACCACCACCCCCCTACCTAATTGGCCTGAGGTGTGCCTTGGCCTCACTAGGTCGGTATGCCTGAAAAAGGGGGCAAAACCCACCAGTGAGGGAAGGATAGGCCTGAGGTGCTAGGTGCTGAATGCTTGGACCAGCTCCGCTTGTGGCTCCGGGATATACCGTACAAAGCACCCCGAGCGCCAGCGCCCCAAGTGTTTAATGATATGCACAGGGACTCCATGCTTGGACGCTGCGGATGCCGCACCGATGCGGAAAGAATGCCCCGAGAATTGAGCCAGATTCAATCCTACACTGGTCAACAGGATGCGAATATGTTTGATGAACTGGCTGGACGTCAGTGGACCAACAGGGAATGGAAGTAATGGGTCGGTGGGGCTGTGAAGACTAAGGGCCAGCAAGAGGTTGTCCAAGACTGTCACTGGACACCATGCGTTTGTGGTCTGGAAGAACTTAACTACATGGCCGGGACCTACCTGCCTTGTTTTGTTGTGAGGCAACTGCAATGAGTTACTGCCCATCCTGACTAAATCTCCCTTGCGGAGAGCCACCGCCCCTTGTCTGGCCTGTGTCACTTCACCTGGTCTTAAAACCTGTAAAACGCCAAGTACATCGCCGCCTTGATCACCAGGCTGGGAAGGACTCTGAACGGTGAGAATGTGAGAACTTCCGACAGGCTAAGAAACGTGTCCCCCTTAATAGGTCGACGGACCGACTTGACCGTGACCTGGCTCTTTTGAATGCCTCTGAGGATGGCCTTGATCGGGTGAGCTGAAAATATAGAGGGTCTGTCTGGCTCTTGAAGTGCCAAAAAATGCAGCACCCCAGCCAAATATAGCCTAATGGTGTTGTAGGATAAAGCCAATACCGAATGACAATAAGGCACGAAAGCCACCATATACTTGACCTGACCTGTGTCACCTCTAGGATATGCCAACTTAAAGTTCGAAAAAAAAACACCCACGCTCGGCGGTACGACCGCAACGTACTGGCCGACAAAGACTTGGTAATGAGTGAACTGGCGACCACCATCAGAGAGTCTAATCCAAGACCAGCAGCCGCCAGTCCGGTACCGGGGTGCCCACTGAGTCTGCTTCTGGGTTCTGTAAGAAAAAGCGAGAAAAAATCAAAACGAGATAAAGCATCAGCTGCAACGTTGCTGACCCCGTCCAAAAACCGGGCATGAAAATGAAACCCCTGTTCCAGAGCTATCCAGGTCAATCTACGCATGAAAGACATGATAAGTAACGATTTAGATCTGCCCTTGTTAATGGTCTCTGCGGTCGCCATGTTGTCAGTGTGGAAACCACCGTGTGACCCGACCACCTATGCCCCCAGACTATAGCAGCTGCCACGATAGGATAGATCTCGAACAATGCCGACATCTGAGAAAACCCTGGCAACTGTAGCACGTGTGTGGGCCATGAGCCGGCGAACCAATGTGAGCAGATATGGCCGCGAAACCTACCGAGGCAGCTGCGTCTGAAAATACGTGTGGAGAATCAGAAGTGGCCCTCGGAATAAACATGGAAATGCCGTTCCACCCACTGAGAAATCTGTCCCACATGAACAGATCTTCTCGGGCGTTAGCATTAAGATGCACTGATGCGTCCAAATCACTGGTCTGTTGTAATAAGACTAGCAATCTTGAAATGAATGATCTACCCTGAGGAATGATCCTCATGGCAAAGTATAACATGCCCAACAGAGACTGCAATTCTCTCTTGGTGCAAACCTGAGACATGAGCAAGGAACGGACACCTGATTTGATTGGGGCACTCGTGTGTCTGCTGAGGCAAGGCTATGAGCCCAGTGTGGAATCCCCGTAGGAAACCTTCCACCAGAAAAGCGCGGAACGGCTGAACGGGATGAAGCCGCAGCAGGCGGTCAAGGACCTCGACATTCACCCGGCTCAGTCATGCCGGCTTCACGGTGCAGACCGTGACAGGGCAGCCCGTTTAAGCCGACAGACAACTGACAGAAGCCAACCCCCCTCCCCCGACAGTATGAACGTATGAGGAGCGGTCGATGAGGCTCACGTGAAGTATGATAGTCGTTTCCACTGACGGATGAAGCGAGCCCGAGTTTAACTGAATCTGTGGCGTGGCAGACTGATTAAAAACGAATACTGCGGGCTAACGAACCTACAGACGTGGTAGGTGAATGTATGTAAGAATAGGAGTCGTGGAAAACAGACCGTATGACGTATGACACTATACTACGAGATGAAACGAAGTGTCTCTGACTGTCGTGCGAGAGTGTGACAGTGGTTGGTGAATGTATCTATGCTAGTGGTGTATGCAAAAGGCTAGTGGAAAGATTACCACCAGGACAACATGAAAATCCCTCCTTTAGAAAGCCCCCTTCTTTTTTTTTTTTTTTTTCTTTAATTAATAGTAACCACGCCCCCTAAAGGAAGAACCTTCATTTCATTTTTTTTTTTTTTTTTACGCCGCTGTCATATGTGCAGACTACCTGTATGGGGTAAGTAGGTGGTATATGTACGTGAAGTCAATGTGTGCCCATGACTAAAGACACAACAAAAGAAAGAAAACACCAAACAAACAAACAACAAATAAAATAAAATAAAAAACGTGGAAAGAAAGAAGAGGGGAAAGAAAAAAGAAAAGGGAAAAAAAAAAACAACCTGTTAACCCTACGACCTGCTGCCCGTAAGCTGACAAACAAGATGACGGAATCTAAGCCCCTCCCCTTCCCCCCTCAGCAGCGTGAAACGATTGAACGAAAAGCCTTCGAGGCTGACAGGGAGTATGATAGTCGTTTCCACTGACGTATGAAGCGAGCCCGAGTTTGTGTGAATCTGTGACGTGGCAGATTAATTAAAAACGAATACTGCGGGCTAAAGAACCTACAGACGTGGTAGGTGATGTATGTAAGTATAGGATTTGTGGAAAACAGACCGTATGACGTATGACACTAGTCTACGAGATGAAACGGGGTGTGTATGTCGTGCGAGCGTGTAGCTGTATTGGTGGATGAACCTGTGCTAGAGGTGTATGGATGCAGCTTGGTGGATAAAGTTTTTTTTTTTTTTTTTTTATTTGAACAACCCACTTTTTTTTTTTTTTTTTTTTACTTTATTTAACAATCCACTTGTACCTTTTTTTTCTTTTTTTTCCGTCAAACTGCCTGATGTGCGAACTATGTGTCTAAGGTATGTATGTAGTGTATGTGATGAGTGTCAAACATGTGCACAAGCAGCAACCTTGTAAGTAATCAACTCAGTAATGGCACCAGCCCAGCTGCCAGAGTTTAACCTGCTGAGCCCAGATGACTCGCAGCCCCTGTATGAACTTAGATACAGGTTATGCTGAGACTATGTAACAATGCTGCCCATTGGCGCCAAAACTTGAATTGCATGTGCCTGAACGCAGTGAGGAGAAGCGATCCTCCGGCACACTTCCCCCTCTCTACACACCCTCCTACCCTCCTCCACGTTGCCACGCTCCCCAAACAAAGCAGTTATCATGGAAAACGACCTGAACAGCTTGCAGACTGAAGTGAAAGGTACACCCGCTTCTCTGAGATCCGACTCGTGCAGGACGCTTGCTGATGACGTCACACCCGGAAGTAGCAGACGTCCGAATGCCGACGTGCTGCCTGGGAGAGCCAGACTGCTTAAGACAGGTACCGGCCCCTCCCACAAATCCAGGCTGCCTGGGAGAGCCAGACTGCTTAAGACAGGTACCGGCCCCTCCCACAAATCCAGGCTAGCCTGCGGCCAGCCTTAACACATACTGTGGGGAGGTCTCAGTAGTGGTCAGGTGTAGGGACGTCAGGTTGAATAGAAAGCTTAATATCGCTGAGTTCGTGTTGGCCTTCAGCCTCTATTGGGACGTGGTATGCACAGTTAGCCCCCTCAGGAGGGAGGAGTTTGATCTCTACTTGTTCAAGGTCGTGTATTTAGGGTAGAAATACGGTGGCACCGCGTTTTACGACTACCACCGCTCCTTTTCGGCCAAGGTGGCAGCCACTCTCTCTCAGTGTCAGCATACCGTGGATTGGTGGCAGGTAGATACTGAGCTATTTTGTGATCATTTTGTGGGGCTTAAGTCTCCGACTTGCACTGGTTGCGGCTCCTACGCCCCCTCACTGCCAGCTGGTTTTCGGATAGCAGTAGCTCGTCAGCGCCTTCCCAAGCTAGCACTGTTCCGAGCCAGCCAGCTAGTAGGGTTCTCCCGTCCTTTGACAAGTTGGGTTGCCCAGTTAAGTATCTCGGCAAGTCACCGCTGTGCAACAACTTCAATTACTCAGTATGCCACTACAACCAATGTAGATTGCTACATTTATGTGCCCTTTGTTTCAGGGCCCACCCCCGCGTCGCTTGCACGCAAAAGGGTGATAGTCACGCATGACTAAGTGTGGTCAACATGGATCTCCTCGCCTGTCTCCTAGCCAGTCATCCAGACCCAGCTTGGGTGCAGTTCGTACTCAACGGCCTGCGTTACGGCTTTCACACAGGCTTGCTTGCCCTTCCTCAAGCCCCGCATGAGTGCGGGAACTTGTTGTCGGCAACCAAAAGATCCTGAAGGCAGTGACACAGTTGATACTGCTTGAGCTAGATAAGGGATATTTGATCGGCCCGGTTATACAGTCCCCGTTCGAATGTTGGAGGGTTAACCCGGTCGGTGTTGTGACTGGCAAGTTTTCTAATAAAAAGAGGTTGGTTTATGATTTGTCGGCCCCGCATTCCTTACCCATACCCAGTTTAAATTCACTGATCCCCTCAGATGAGTTTTCTATGAGGTATGGCTCTATTGTTGAGGCTATTCAGGTCATACTCAGATTTGGGAAAAGCGCCTGGTTATCTAAGGCAGATATCACGGACGCATTCAAACTGCTCCCCATCCAGCCCGACCTATGGCAGTGGCATGGTATCAAGTGGCAGGAGCAGTATTACTTTGCCAACAAGTTGACCTTCGGGTCCAAGTCTAGCCCGTGGCTGTTTGACCAGTTTGCTAGTGCCCTGCATTGGGTGTTGTCGAATGTCTTTCGGGTCAGTCATGTCACACATTACCTAGACGACTTTCTCCTCATTGAACCCCCTGCACAGCAGCCTCAGGACCTACAGCTCTTGCGTACAGTGTTTTCAGATCTCAACGTGCCTATAGCTCCACACAAGGTAGAAGGTCCGAACACCGCTATTACATTCCTGGGCATTCATTTACACACCGTGCGTTTGCAAGCTAGTCTCCCGCCAGACAAGTAAGACAGGATTAGGGAGGTTGTGCATAGGTGGGCTCAGGTGAGGGTTGCTACCAGGGCGGATCTTCAGTCCCTGTTAGGCATGCTCAATTTTGCCATGCGCATCATTCCCCAGGGTAGGTCCTTCATTTCCAGACTCCGGAGGCCATGGCGGATCTTTTAATGTGGGATAGGTTTTTGTCACAGTGGAAAAGAGTATCGCTATTTATTCCGGTGGTCTCGAACCAGTCCCCGATAATCCACACTGATGCGTCATCGTAAGTCGGCTTCGCCGCGCTGTACGGCATTCATTGGTCTGCTGGTCCGTGGCCGCCGGAGGTCGCGTCCATCCCAGGCTTCTCCCTATGTTCCTCATTGTTCGAGGTTTATCCTATAGTGGGGGCAGCGGTTTTATGGGGCGAGCAATGGAGGAACCGTACGGTGCTGTTCTTGACTGACAACGCGGCAGTCGCTGACCTTCTCATGAAGGGCAGGTCTAGTTCAAAACAGGTCATGTCATTTGTCAGGAGGTTTGTTTTGCTATCTCTTGTGTATAATTTCCATTTTGTTTGTACGCACATTAGTGGGCAGCGTAAAGTCGCAGCAGATGCTCTGTCCCGCCTTAATTTTCGAATTTTCTTTCAGGTTTGTCCAGGGGCAGATCGGTTGCCAACGCCAACTCCTCACCAGTCCCAGTTGTGGTTGGACTAGTCTCACATCTCGCCATAGCTAGGAGTTTAATGGCCAATTCATTGTCCAGTAACACCCTGAGAGCATACAAGACGGCTTGGCGCTTGTTCCAAAATTATAAGGACACCTACCATCCTACAGGGGAAGGGCCTATAACTCACCTACTGGCTTTTGTCGGGTTTTGCCACTCTGGCCTTTAGCACCATTAAACTGTACCTGGCAGGTATTCAACACCATTGGTACATGCTATATCCGGACCTACCGTCACTATTCTCAGCCCACCCTATCAAGGCGACAATAAAGGGCTTACAGAAAATGTCCGTTAAGAAACGTCATACTCGTCAGCCGTTCACCGGTAGCATGTTTAGGTCCTTAGCTAACATGTTGCAGGGTAAACCGTTTGGGCCACAGGTTAGCGCTTTGGTTGAGACTGCCATGTACCTGGCCTTCTACGGATTCCTCAGGCCGGGCGAGCTCACGGGTGCCAACACGCCTGCTAAATTCTTGCACAAAGATCAGCTCCGCCGCTGCGGCTCCATGTATATTCTTACTTTGGCCTCGACCAAGACGTCTCGGACCGGGGAATTGGTAGAGGTCAGATATTTCCCTCCCATAGTTGGTGTCCGGTACAGGCGCTAGATGCATGGTTGCTTAGGATCAAGGCCGAGGCGGCATGTTCCCCGTTGATCAGGTTAGGGGCTGTGCCTCTGAATACTACGTCTTTCCTCAGGTTCATCCGCATTTTGTTGGCCAAGTTAGGGATTAATCCTTTGTCGATCACAGGGCATTCATTTTGCATTGGTGCAGCGGCTGCTGCCTCCATGCATAAGGTACCAGTACATGTCGTTAAACAGTTGGGGCAGTGGAGTTCCTTCTGCTACACGCGCTATATCCCAGATCCCCAATATGAGATGTCACTGGCCTTTCGAAATTTGGTTTTGTAGTTATGTGTTATTAAAGTCTTCTCAATTCCTATGCATTGTCTCTTTTTAGCCCCTTTAGGCTACCCTTCGACAGCAGTTCCGGCATAACCCTGCTGCTTTCCAGGTAGGGGGGGGGGAATAAGGGTTAGGTTCTCACCATGAGCCGATCCGAGCACAAGTGGTAGGCAATTGAGATTGCCGTGTTTGTGAGAGGGGAGGCGGGGCTTAGGCTTCTTATACCTGCCTCACCTGCTGCCACTCATCGGTGTGAATGCTTTCGGCCCTCCCAAGAACCCTCCCTTCATCTCAGGTACTCATTATCAATGTAGCCCCCTTTAGGCTACCCTTCGACAGCAGTTCTGGCATAACCCTGCTGCTTTCCAGGTGGGGGGGGAGTAGCGTTAGGTAGGGTAGGTTCTTACCATGAGCCGATCCGAGCACAAATAAATTGACGAGATGTTACCAGTTCAGAGTCTGTCCTTACACACTCTGTTCAATTATAGTTGACAGCAGACTGTATAGGACACACTCTATGGAACAGGGAATGGTAACATCCTGTTGTCAACTGATTTATATATTTCTAAGAGGAATAACAGAGGAAAGGCACAACACAGAATTGTTAGAAAACTTACAGTTTGGATAAACTGAGAGAAATTGATACAGAATTATTTTCTCATGGGGAACACAATTACTTACTAAATTATTTATTTAGTGTCTGTCCTTACACACTCTTAGGCCTCTTGCACATGACCGTATGGATTTTTCAGTATTTTGCGTTCCGCAAAAAATACAGATGAGGTCCGTGTGCATTCCGTTTTTTGTGGAACGGAACAGCTGGCCCCTGATAGAACAGTACTATCCTTGTCCGTTATGCGGACAATAATAGGACATGTTCTATCTTGGAACGAAACGGAAAAATGGAAATACAGAAACGGAAGGCATACGGCGTACCTTCTATTTTTTTTGAGGATCCATTGAAATGAATGGTTCCGTATACGGTCTGTATACGGAACGCAAAAAAACGGAATGTAAACGGGGAAAAAATGAATAAAAAAATAATTTTGTGTGCAAGAGGCCTTACATTATTTAATCATGGTTGACAGAGTCAGAACATATATGACATACCATATTGACAAGGGAAATGGTAATCTAGTTGTAAATTCATTCATACATTTCTAACAGGGGCGGACTGGCCATAGACTCTACAAGAAAGCCCAGGGGGCCACCTAAGGCCTTCTCATGGCCGCCAGCCAGGTACATAAAGATCTGATTATCTTAGCATGAATTCGTGTAGGAGCATCAGATACTTATGCACCTGGCCAGTGGCTGCAGATGCCCTCCTGAATTCAACGGTGTTGCCCTCCTCGGGATAAGGATACAGTTTCATAATATAGTGCAGACGGCAGAATCTGGTTCTGCTGGGGTGGTATTTTGTCCTGCACTACAATATTGCTGGCCCCACCTATGTCTGCTGTTCCTGCCTACATTTGTTTGCCCTACCTTCTGTCCACCTGAAACATGGGGCCACAGTTTTTTCCAGGGCGACTTTAAGTCCGTCCCTGATTTCTAAGATGAATAACAGAGTACTGGCACAACACAGGATTGTGAGAAAAGTTGCTCCAGAATTGTTATTTCATGGGATGAAACTTTTACTTACCAAACAGACAGGACACTGGTTGGTAAACCACATACAGAAAATGTAAATTCGATCCACATGGACACCAACATTTTTGTAAATACTGTATATCTAATGTATTAATCAAAAAGTAATAGTTTTTTTTCCCCATGAAGAGCTCTCAAAATACACACGTAATTGAAGTGATATTCCTGGGAATTAAAGGGATATTCCCTTAGGACTTCCACGTATCAGATATTCAGAGCATATCCTAGAAATACTCCTCCTAGGAATACCCCTTTAATATCCTATAAAATACAGACGAATGGATTAAAATGTTAAAGGATAACTGTCATATATTTTTTTTTTGGAGTATTGGATTGTGGTGATTAATATCTCCTTGGTGGCCCTATTTCAACTTTTCACTGTGTATTCAATTACCCCTTAATTCCACAGTTTTGTCCCCTGTACTGCCTACTTTTACCTATGCTTAAAATAGGGTTGATATGCAGGGTCAGTCTATGTGTTGAAGGACGGAGGACGCAGAAGCACGCAGCCTTCAAGGTCAGATTACTGACAGCCAGGGACTGTAAGTAAATGATTAAAGCCAGGTCTTCCCCAGCAGCTGATAACAGTGCCTGGGCTGTGTGCACTTCTCCCTGTCCCTGCGCTTGGCAGACGCTCCCTCACTCAGCAGAGCTGGAGAATGCAGAGTTGAAGCAGCGCAGACCAGGGAAGGGAGATCTGCCGTCTGCTCAGTGTATAAATGAAAGCAACATGTGGTAAGAGGACCCCTTTGTGCTGCAGGAGATTAACCCTTTAGGGGGAGAGCTCTGGTTACTGACACTTTTAGGGGGCTATTGTTACTGGCTAGTGAGGGCAGGTGGGATTGGCCTCAGGGTGAGGGCAGTGGCGGCCATCTTAACTGAATAGTGAGATTGCAGTTTTATGCAGACTGGTTGCTAAGGGCTGAATCTTATTAAATATGGGGTAAGTCAGTCTAATAGTAACTGATTCTGGAATATCATGTTATTAGTAACTACATATATGAAAATTGAAATTAGGGTCTAAGTGTGACAGTTATCCTTTAAAATATAAATCGAAGATGACATTAATGCTATCAGCAACAAAGTCCAATAAATTCTCAGTTTTGGACAGATCCTCTTTAAAGAGTATCTGTCAGCAGAAAATCCTGTGCAATCTGCAGTCAGCATGTTATAACGCAGGAGGAGCTGAGCAGATTGATATATAGTTTTGTGGGAAAAGATTCAGTGTAACCTGTAATTTATGAATTTATATCTCTGCTCTTTCTGACTTTTTCGTTCATGTGGGTGGTGTTATCAATGATTGACTGCATTCTCTGTGTGTGTCTATACAAAGATATCTGTCAGTCACTGATAACACCTCCCCTGTAAACAATGAAATCAGAAATAGCAGACATATAAATGAATTACAAGTTTGTTAAGTCTTTTCCCACAAAAGTATATGTCAGCCTGCTCAGCTTCTCCTGCTCTGTAACATGCAGATTGCATTGCATTTTGAGGTGACACGTCCTCTGTAATGGAGAATTGAAGTCACGAGAATTGAGGTCCCGTTCCCCCAAATGAATGGAGCAGCATTTCGAATATTCACATTGCGGCTCCTATGGAATTGCCGGAAATAGCTGGGAGCCTGTTGTCCGCTAAAGGTTGTCCCCTATGTTCTGTTGATAGGGGATATTTTTCTATTTTGGGAAAACTCCTTTAAGAAATGTGACAACTTACAACTCAAATCAGACAGCATAGTATAAATTGTGGAGTTCCTGACTTTTTTTTTTAGAGCTTGCACAACCCCCCCCGACCCCCCCCCCCCCAAAAAAAACAAGCTATGGCCGCAGTGGCGTAACTAGAAATAACTAGTGTTGATCACGTATATTCGAATTTCGAATTTTTATCGCGAATATAGGTACTTCGAAAATTCGCGAAAATTTCAAATATAGTTATATATATTCGAAATTTCGAATATTCGAATTTTTTCAGATTTTTTTTTGATTTTTTTTTTTTTTTTATCAGTACACATGATCCCTCACTGCTTCTAGCTTGTGGGCCAATAAGAAGGCTGCAATATACTTGACTTTAGGAGTAGTAGTGTTTGTGAATTTTGCTCTATATTCGTTTTTTTTGAATATTCGCTATATTGCTATATATTCTTGTTTTAGAATATTACGAATATTCGAAAAAACAAAGTTACAGCAATATAGAGAATATTCTAAAAAAAATTGAATAGAGCAATTTAGCTAATATAGTGATATAATCTTCTTTGTCTAATAGTTGTAAGTTGAAAAATTCGCAATAAAAAATTCGAATCCAAAAATTCGAATTCTGAAAATTCGCATATCGCACAATCATTACCTTTCCGATTTTTTGAGTAAAAAAAAATCGTGAATTTTCGAATTTGCGAATTTTCGACGAATATTCTACAAAATATTCGCAAAATATCGCGAATTCGAATATGACCCCTGCCTCTCATCACTAGAAATAACTGGGCCCCACAGCAAATATTTGAAACGGCCCCCCCTCCCCCAGCAAATTCTTTACAACCCCCTCCTCTTGTGCAACCCCTAGCAACTGCTCCATCTGTTCCCTACATGTATATAATGTCTTTGTATAATACTGTTGAGGGGGCCCTGACAATAAAATCTTTTAGTCCTCCTCCTCGGTGGGCCCCTAAAGCAGCAGCTTCCCCTGCTTCTGCTATAGCTATGCCCCTGTATGGCCAATAGGTGATGCCTCATGGCAACGTTTTTAACCTGTTGCGGACACATGACGTACCAGTACGGCATGATGTCCCGTTACTTAAGGACACATGACATACCGGTACTTCATGTTTAGTTCTGATCACCGGAAAAAGGTGCCTGCTCGGGGACAATACCCGGGGACAATGCACAGGGGAAGGGGGGGTCCTGTGACCCCGTTCCCCCCCGTGTCGGCGATCGCCACAATCCGTAGGTCAATTCAGACCTGCGGTTTGCGGCTTTTACAGGTTGCTGCCGCGGCGGTGACATCGGGTCCCCATGCGGCTGTAAGGGGGACCCGATGGCATGGAAGTTGGAAAAATAAAGTTTCCCCCCCCAAAAATTAAACGTTTCAAGTAAAAATAAACAAAAACTTAATTTTCCCCAAATAAAATAAAAAAGTGTAAAAATTAGGAAAAAATAAATAAATAAAGTAGACATATTAGGTATCGCCACGTCCATATCGACCGGCTCTATAAACATGACCTAACCCCTTAGATGAACACCATAAAAAATAAAAACTGTGTTAAATAAACAATTTTTTGGTCACCTTACATCACAAAAAGTACAACAGCAAGCGATCAAAAAGGCGTATGCCCACCAAAATAGTACCAATCTAACCGTCACCTCATCCCTCAAAAAATGAGCCCCTACCTAAGACAATCGCCCCCCAAAAAAAAAAAACTATGGCTCAGAATATGGAGACACTAAAACATAATTTTTTGGGTTTTAAAAAAGCTGTTATTGTGTAAAATTAAAAAAAGTATACATATTAGGTATCGCTGCATCTGTAATAACCTGCTCTATAAAAATATCACATGACATAACCCCTCAGGTGTATACCATTTAAAAAAAATAAAAAAATAATAATTCAAAAAGTCATACGCACCCTAAAATAGTGCCGAACAGTCATCTCATCCTGCAAAAATCATACCCTACCCAAGATAATCGCCCAAAAACTGAAAAAACTATGGCTCTCAGACTGAGGAGACACTAAAACATGATTTTTTTTTGTTTCAGAAATGAAATCATTGTGTAAGACTTACATAAATAAAAAAATGTATACATATTAGGTATCGCCGCGTCCGTGACAACCTGGTGTATAAAAATACCACATGATCTAACCTGTCAGATGAATGTTGTAAATAACAAAAAATAAAAACTGTGCCAAAACAGCTATTTCTTGTTACCTTGCCTCACAAAAAGCATAATATAGAGCAACCAAAAATCATATGTACCCTAAACTAGTACCAACAAAACTGCCACCCTATCCCGTAGTTTATAAAATGGGGTCACTTTTTTGGAGTTTCTACTCTAGGGGTGCATCAGGGGGGCTTCAAATGGGACATTGTGTCAAAAAAACAGTCCAGCAAAATCTGCCTTCCAAAAACCGTATGGCATTCCTTTCCTTCTGCGCCCTGCCGTGTTCCCGTACAGCGGTTTACGACCACATATGGGGTGTTTCTGTAAACTACAGAATCAGAGCCATAAATATTGAGTTTTGAAATTAATTCTTTTGGAACACCTAACGGGTTAACAACGTTTGTAAAATCAGTTTTGAATACCTTTAGGGGTGTAGTTTCTAGAATGGGGTCATTTTGGGGTGGTTTCTATCATGTAAGCCTCACAAAGTGACTTCAGACCTGAACTGGTCCTTAAAAAGTGTGTTTTTGAAAATTTCAGAAAAATTTCAAGATTTGCTTCTAAACTTCTAAGCCTTGTAACATCCCCAAAAAATAAAATATCATTCCCAAAATGATCCAAACATGAAGTAGACATATGGGGAATGTAAAGTAATAACTATTTTTGTAGGTATTACTATGTATTATAGAAGTAGAGAAATTTAAACTTGGAAATTTGCAAATTTTTCCAAATTTTTGGCAAATTTGGTATTTTTTTTATAAATAAAAATGTGTTGTTTTTTTTTACTCCATTTTACCAGTGTCATATGTCAAAACAATCTCAAAATGGCCTGGATAAGTCAAAGCGTTTTAAAGTTATCACCACATAAAGTGACACTGGTCAGATTTGCAAAAAATGGCCTGGTCCTTAAAG
Organism: Bufo bufo; assembly: GCF_905171765.1. Taxonomy (NCBI): domain Eukaryota; kingdom Metazoa; phylum Chordata; class Amphibia; order Anura; family Bufonidae; genus Bufo; species Bufo bufo. The sequence continues at coordinate 479,708,572 of NC_053393.1, read as the reverse complement.
GGCTTCTGTCAGCCCACTAAACCGTTTTTTTTTTTTTTGTTTACTAATAATCCCTACACTGCGAGCTCTGCATACATAAGTTAAATAATAATTTTTGTTCAGTAGAATTTGATAAAAAGCGATTTTTAAAATATGCAAATTACCTTGCTACCAGCAAGTAGGGCGGCTACTTGCTGGTAGCAGCCACATCCTCCGATCCTAATGACGCCCCCTCCGCATTGTGATTGACAGGGCCAGGGAACGGAATCGTTCTCTGCTGGCCCTGCCTGTTAGCATTCAAAATCTGGCGCCTGCGCCGCGGCCGTACCTATCTTCAATCTGCGCAGGCGCACTGAGAGACGGCCACTCGATCGGCCGCTCCATCCTCAATGCGCCTGCACCGATGACGTCACATCTACACCCGGCGCAGGTGCATTGAGGAGCGAGCGGCCGCCTCTCAGTGCGCCTGCGCAAATTGAAGATACGTACGGCCGCAGCGCAGGCGCCAGATTTTGAATGCTAACAGGCAGGGCCAGCAGAAAACGATTCCGTTCCCTGGCCCTGTCAATCACAATGCGGAGGGGGCGTCATTAGGATCGGAGGATGCGGCTGCTACCAGCAAGTAGCCGCCCTACTTGCTGGTAGCAAGGTCATTTGCATATTTTAAAAATCGCTTTTTATCAAATTCTACTGAACAAAAATGATTATTTAACTTATGTATGCAGAGCTCGCAGTATAGGGATTATTAGTAAACAAAAAAAAAACGGTTTAGTGGGCTGACAGAAGCCCTTTAAGGTGAAAATGAGCCCGGTCCCTAAGGGGTTAAAGAGCCCCCTATTATGGTGCCAAATTGTGCCATCTTGGACAATAGTATGCTTACTAGTATCTACATCCTTTCCATGACCCATTGCCTAATTCCTCACACCTTTGCTTGCCTTGCTATATAGCAACAGGGATAGGTCCAACCATGCCCAATACCGTTCCCTCCAAGACCCCATACCAACTGCCTGGTCAGCCTCCACCTTGCTGTATGTGTGCCGTTGACTATAGCTCTGACTTGAATTCCTCTGTGCTATGCACAATTACGTACAAGATGCTTTATGAACTGGAAAGATGTTTTGGTCTCTTGTGATTTTCATTCCACTGAATTTGTAATAGTGTTTTCTATGAATCTTCGGCTCTTTACGCACATGAAATTCTTATGAGACTTGCTTGTAATGCGCCGCTCCACATAACAGTTCTAAATTGCTAAGCATTTGTTGTCAGATGTTACACTAATTTGGAAGATGTGTAAATTCATTCAAAAATGACGGCACAACTTCCTTTGCTGTGCATTGGTCACTATCCAGCTGATTGTGGATGAAGACGTTTGTCAGTGTCTTTGTTCTTTGCCTTCAGCCTAAGACCCCTTGCAGACAAGTGTGTCCAGATTAGGTCCGGATGCGTTGCGTCTGCGATCAGGGAAAATTGTGAGAGTAGGTACGCAAATGCAGTCAGTTTTGACTGCAATTGCGTTCCGATCTTCAGTTTTTATAGCGCGGGTGCAATGCGTTTTGCAAGCATGTGATTAAAAAAAACTGACTGTGGTACCCAGACCCGAACCCGGACTTCTTCACTGAAGTTCGGGTTTGGGATCGGTGTCCTGTATATTTTACTATTTTGTATTATAACATGGTTATAAAGGAAAATAATAGCATTCTTTAATTCAGAATGCTAAGTAAAAGGTCCATTGTGGGGTTACAAAAAAAAATAAAAAATGTAACTCACCTCATTCACTTGATAGAAGGTTCTTCTATCTTCATTCAGCAGGACCTGCGCTGAAGTCACCGCGCTCACCACATGACGTCACGAAGGTTCTTTTCCAACCAGGTCCTGCAAGAAGAAGAAGAAGAAGAAAGAAGACAAGCTCGGCTGCGGGATCAAGTGCATGAGATGAGTTAAATAATTTTTTTTTAACCCCACAATGGACCTCTGAATTAAAGAATGCTATTATTTTCCATTATAACCATGTTATAATGGAATATAATAAAGTAAATGGGGTCCCGGGTAACTCATCCCTCGTCTCCTTAGCAACCATGCGTGAAAATCGCAAGCAAGTTCGGATGCTTGTGATTTTCAAGCATCCCCATTCATTTCTATGTGGCCTGCGTTGCGTGAAAAACACAGAATATAGAACATGCTGCGATTTTCACGCACAAGTGATGTGTGAAAATCACCGCTCATCTGAACAGCCTCATTGAAGTGAACGGGTCCGGATTCAGTGAGGGTGCAATGCGTTCACCTCACGCATTGCACCCACGTGGAATTCTCGCTCGTGTGAAAGGGGCCTAAGGCCTCATGTACACAAAGTTTTTTTATTTTCAGTTTACGTTGCGTTTTTTGCGTTCCGTATACAGAACCATTCATTTCAATGGGTCCGCAAAAAAACGGAATGTACTCTGTATGCATTCCATTTCCGTATTTCAGTTTTTCTCTTCCAATCAACGATAGAACATGTCTTATTATTGTCCGCATAACGGACAAGGATACTACTGTTCTATTAGGGGCCAGATGTTCCGTTCCACAAAAAATAGAATGCACACGGACGTCATCTGTATTTTTTGCTGATCTGTTTTTTGCGGACTGCAAAACACTGAAAAAGCCATACAGTCGTGTGCAACAGGCCTAAGGCCTCTTGCACATAAACGTTTTTGTTTCCGTTCCATATTTGCGGTCCGTATACAGAACCATTCATATCAATTGGTCCGCAAAAAAACCAAAAACGGAATGTACTCCGCATGCATTCCGTTTACGTATTTCCGTTTCGTTTAGGCTCCATTCAGACGTCCGTAACATGTTTTGCAGATCCACGGATTCGCAAAACACGGACAGCGGCTGTAACGGATCTCCTGGCACCTCGACCGGGTGCCTCCGTCGAATGATGCTCCTAGTGCTTCCCGAAGTCACCAAGCACTCCACTTGACACCGTAAGCGCTGCAGACCCCACGAACTGCCGAAGCTTGGTTGAGGTCTCACAGTCTCCTACCCACCCTGGACCTACAACAAGGCTCCAGGCTCCAGTGGTTGAACCTCTCCTAAATACAGAGAACAGGAACAGCTCTTACAAGAGCTAATAGTATAGCCAGGGGAGTATAGCAAATCTTCAGCGTATAGCAATCCCCAGTGTCGATCAGTTACCCAAACACCAGCCTCAACATGATGAAGGGTAAAGCAGGAACTCTTTATTGAACACACAAGCATTGACTTATACACATTTTCCAACAAGGTTACCACCCACAGGGTTTTGTAAAAACAACCAATAAACACGTACAATACAGTAAGACACTCCCACACAAAATCCTCCCCTCTGCCTGTGATACAATTACCTTACACAATGGGTTAATGTAATCATCACAGGCAGGAGAATACACAATGTCTTCTGTACTGGAGACAACCAAGGAGTAATTCAATTATCTCTCAGGACAAAGGGAAATTGCCAATACACACGTGGAGACAATAGGACAGACATCACTACTCAAATATACAATGTCCCACCCTTTACAGTACACATTTGACCAGGGGTTCAAAAGTTTGTAAAAGTCCTTTGTGAACAAAGGAAGCATGGCTGAAGAGAGGGCCCATAATCCTGGGCAAGAGGCGGGTAACCAGGCTTCTCCACCACCCAGTGGCGAGGTTGGTTTCGTCACATTTCTCCCTTTTTCCAAACAGACTAACAGGGTATCCGACCTTCTGCCGGTCAGTGTCCTTGTTAGTCCAGCAGCCCACCCACAAAACAGAAACAGCAGTACAGCCCACCCACAATAAATGGTTACTACACCTGAGCAAGGGATAAACCTGTCCTTGTCCATGTCGCCAAAAAATGAACGTGACTTTCACATATATGAAAATCAAAAAAGCTTTATTATAAATATACATATACAGTACATACATACATACATAATGATAAAAAAGGCAGCACAAAGGCGGGACACACGGATGAGGAACAGGACCCAAGGAGAGGCCGGGAGATCAGCACACCAAAAGACAGGGAAAAAGCATAATAGCTAGAAAAACACACCAAAAAACCTCATGGCAACAGAGCCCCAAACAAGGTCCAAGAGAGGCAATTGTAATACTATTGAGGGTTGGTGAAAAGACAAAATGAGCATACCCTGAGTGGTGTGTCGATCTTTCGGTTGCCTCCTGACCCAACGCCGTTTCGCCAGAAACCTGGCTTCCCCGACATTTGTGTCTCCTTGTGGGTCTGTTTTTTGAGATTATTTCTGTCTGGTTAATATTGGTTGACTGTCCATGTCCATGTGCCTCACCACGGCTGTGTGGGGGACTGGTAGACTGCCTTGGTGGGTTGCTGAGTGGGCAAAGACCAGCGGTACTTTGCACTGGTACCAGCGCTACCACGGAAGAAGCCTGGTTGTTGGAGGGGGAGACCGCCTTTCTCCCCTTTAGATACACCGCTCTGCTGTTGTAGGGAGAGACCGACTGTCTCCCCTTTAGATAGATCACCATGCTGCTGTGGGGGGAAACCGACTGTCTCCCCTTTGGCTAAACAGCCCTGTTGCTGGGGGACAGGACCGACTGTACCTACCCCCTGTGCTGTGAGTGCAGAGACCATGGTCCCATCTGCACTGTTGTGGGGCTTACTGTCTCCCCCTGGTGCGTTAAACTGCTGCTGGGGGATGGAGACTGTGCTCCCAATTCCTTGTAGATCACACGGCCACTGGGGAATGGAGACTGGGCTCCCAATTCCCTGCATATCACACTGCCGCTGGGGAATGGAGACTGGGCTCCCAATTCCCTGCATATCACACGGCCGCTGGGGAATGGAGACTGGGCTCCCAATTCCCTGCATATCACACTGCCGCTGGGGAATGGAGACTGGTCTCCCAATTCCCTGCACATCACATGGCCGCTGGGGAATGGAGACTGGGCTCCCAATTCCCTGAATATCACACGGCCGCTGGGGAATGGAGACTGGGCTCCCAATTCCCTGCATATCACACGGCCGCTGGGGAATGGAGACTGGGCTCCCAATTCCCTGCATATCACACGGCTGCTGGGGAATGGAGACTGGGCTCCCAATTCCCTGCATATCACACGGCCGCTGGGGAATGGAGACTGGGCTCCCAATTCCCAATAACTCCCATTGCTGCTGGGGGACAAGACCGACTGTTTCTGCCCCCTGTAACTCAGCCTGCCGCTGGGGAATGGAGACTGGGCTCCCAATTCCCTGCATATCACACGGCCGCTGGGGGATGGAGACGATGCTCTTCTCTCCCTGCAAAACATACTGCCGCTGGGGAGCAGAACCGACTGTCCCTACTCCCTGAAACTCCGGCTACCGTTGGTGATCTGGGCCGACTGCCCAGCATCCCTGTAGGGCCGGTGGAGAGACATCGGTCCCATCTCCACCTGCCATATGGGGTTCCCCCCAGGACCAGTCTATGAGGTCCCCTACCTGTGTAGCTGGTACTGAAGCAGGGGATACTTCAGTCGGGTCTTCCCAGTAAACCTCCACAATATCCTCCCAGCTGAAGGGCTCTGTACCTGGGTCTGACACTCTGCTCTCTCTCTGAGCCCTCTCAATGGAGTGGAAGAGATCTCGGTAGTCCTGCTCCAGTTCCCACTCCAGGGTTGCTAGGTGAGCCAGGTCTTTCTCTACCTTGTGGGGGTCATCCCAATCCTGCCTAGCCTCCCTCTCGTAGAAAATGTTCTGAAGTCTGGACTGTGCAGGGCTCCCAAAGTCAGGCTCTGCAAAGGACTCCCATAACAAGCCAGGACCATCAAACTCCTCTCCCTCTGGCTTGTCATGCTCAGCTGTCCAGGGTATATACTGTGCCATATACCACCAGAGCACCTGGTAGGCATCCTCCAAACATAGCTCCTGCCATACTCGGTACTCTAGTTCCTTCACCCATTCCTCCAGGGGCTGCTCTCCCAGGAAGGGAATCCGCAGGGCCACTTGCTTCTGCAATTGCTGTCTTATAAGTCCTGGCCGTGTTAACCCGAAAGAGACCTGGCTACCAGGGCATGTGCCGTAACTATGTGACTGGTCAATCCAGAATCAACTGTGAGTGAGGAGGTATCACGGCCCCTACATCGTCCACTTCTGGCATGACCTGTTGGATAAGGGAAAAATTAGCCTGTGACAGAGCGTCAGCCGCCACATTCTGGGTACCCCTGATATGGGAACAGCAATAGCGGAAATTACACCGTAACGAGAGCCAAACTAGTCTCCTGGTGAAGGACATGACTAGTGGGGATTTGGATCTACCTTTTGTTAGAATATCCACCGTGTCTGCATTATTAGAGACTATTGTGACTGTGGAATTGGACAATGAACTACCCCATATGTACGCAGCGACCACTATGGGGTATAGTTCAAACGAGGCTGAATACTTAAGAAACCCTGGGATCTGTCTGACTTCCTCTGGCCATGTACCGGCCAGCCAGTGGGTGCCAGAAATGGCTGCAATACCTATACTGGAAGAAGCATCGGAAAAAAACACCAGAGACGAACTGGTAGCTGAGGGGATGAAAAAGGAGATCCTATTCCAGTGGCTCAGGAACTGATCCCACATGACTAGATCTGCTACAGTCTGAGCGTTTAGCTAAACCGGGCTGTGCTGCTGTGGAGCCGCGGGAAGAAGAGCTAACAGACGGGAAATGAATGACCTTTCCTGTGGAATAATGCGCATGGCGAAGTTTAGCATCCCTAGCAACGACTGTAACTCCGCCTTTGTTGACACTTATGACTGTGAATCTGAGTATGACTTCCCTGATCCGGATCAGTTTATCTTCCGGTAAACTGGCTAACATGTTGACGGAGTCTAGTACGATACCCAGGAAAGTGATCATTATGGACGGGCCTTCAATTTTCTTAGGCGACACTGGCACGCCTAGCTGGGAAAAAACTACTTGTAGGGTGTCCAGATCCTGGGGTGTGCACCCTGGGTATTCAATCAGCAGAAAGTCATCCAGATAGTGAATAACATGACTGCAGTTAAACTTGACTTCCAATACCCAGTGCAGGGCTTGAGCGAACTGGTTAAATAGTCAGGGGCTACTATTGGAGCCAAATGTCAGTTTGGTGGCAAAATAATACAGGTTCTTCCATTTGATACCATGCCACTGCCAGAGCGCAGGCATGATGGGAAGTAGTTTGAAGGCATCTGATATGTCTGCCTTGGACAGATGAGCCCCAGGCCCTGCCTGCATGATGATGGTTATGGCCTGATCTATGGACGAATACTTCATACTCACTTCTTCAGATGGGATGAGGGAATTGAGGCTGGCAACATGAGAGGCATGCGGGGCTGAAAGGTCATAGACCAGCCCATGGGCGTCCGCAGGGTGGGGCAAGAGGGGCAGGTGCCCCCCCCCTGGAATCTGTGAACTAAGTTCTGCCTCTGCTCTGCAGCACTGGCAGATCCAGGGAGGGGGGCAACGGGGCACAATTCCCCCCCCCCCCGTGCTGTTCAGAAGTGGGGGGGCGGGGTATAGGGAGATGAACGCTTCCATTGTGGAAGCGTTCATCTCCATAGTCATCTGTATCGCTGTCCATAGTCATCTGTATCACTGTGCTGAGGCAGGGGAGGGAGAGGCGTGTCCCTTTCCCTTCCTCTGATAGGCTGCCGGCCTAGTGCCTGCAGCCTATCAGAGGCCGGCGCAGGCGGCACGATGACGTTATCGTGCCGCCTGAGACTTAAAGTGCGGGACACAGGCCGGAAGAGGCCTGCATCGCATCGCTGCCAAGGAGGTAAGTATAAGTGTTTATTTTTTTTTGTGTACAATACTAGTGGCTACTGGCACATAATGGGGGGGCTCTGGCTACTGGCACATAATGGGGGGCTGTCATTACTGGCACATAATGGGGGGCTGTCATTACTGGCACATAATGGGGGGGCTGTCATTACTGGCACATAATGGGGGGGCTGTCATTACTGGCACATAATGGGGTGCTGTCATTACTGGTACATAATGGGGGGGCTGTCATTACTGGCACATAATGGGGGGGGCTGTCATTACTGGCACATGATGCGGGGCTATTATTACTGGCACATGATGGGGGGCTGTTATTACTGGCACATTGGTGGCACTATAGGGGCATCTACCAAGGCCACAAAGAAGGGGTGTTTTATATGGGGGGCTCTGTACAGTAGAATTTTATACTGGGACACATTATGGTGGGTACTATGAGGAAGGGGGGAGAGAAGTACTATGGGGTCATCTACGGGGGGCACTAAGAAGGGGTATTTTATACTTGCAAATTATGGGGGACACTGAGGGCATCTACTGGGGCATTTTATACTGGTACATTATGGGGGGCACTAAGAGGAAGGGGGGGAGATGAGCACTATGGAGGCATTTACTGGGGGCATTACAAGGGGGTATTTTTTGCACTTTTGCACATTATAAGTATAATTATTTCTACTGGGGGGCATTATGATGGGCTTTATTACTCCCACATGGCATGACCCCCTAGTAGCAGCACCAGCCTCTCCCTGCTCTGCTATTCCTCTGCCCCTTCTCCAAATCCTTATTATGAAATCTTTCTCATTAGGATAAGGCCTCATGCACACGACCGTTTTTTTTTTGCGGCCCGCAAAAACGGGTTCCGTTTTTCTGTGACCGTTTTTTCGTCCGTGGGTCTTCCTTGATTTTTGGAGGATCCACGGACATGAAAGAAAAGTCGTTTTGGTGTCCGCCTGGCCGTGCGGAGCCAAACGGATCCGTCCTGAATTACAATGCAAGTCAATGGGGACGGATCCGTTTGACGTTGACACAATATGGTGCAATTTCAAACGGATCCGTCCCCCATTGACTTTCAATGTTCTGTCAGGAGTTAATATACCATAGGATCTGAGTTTTCTCCAATCCGATGGTATATTTTAACTTGAAGCGTCCCCATCACCATGGGAACGCCTCTATGTTAGAATATACCATCGGATTTGAGTTACATCGTGAAACTCAGATCCGACAGTATATTTTAACACAGAGGCGTTCCCATAGTGATGGGGACGCTTCTAGTTAGAATATACTACGAACTGTGTACATGACTGCCCCCTGCTGCCTGGCAGCATCCGATCTTTTACAGGGGGCTGTGATCAGCACAATTAACCATTCAGGTGCCACACCTGAAGGGGTTAATTGTGCGTATCATAGCCCCCTGTAAGAGATCAGGGGCTGCCAGGCAGCAGGGGGCAGACCCCCCTCCCTCCCCAGTTTGAATATCATTGGTGGCCAGTGTGCGCCCCCCCTCCCTCCCTCTATTGTAATATCATTGGTGGCCAGTGTGCGCCCCCCCGGCCCCCCTCTATTGTAATATCATTGGTGGCCAGTGTGTGGCCCCCCCGGCCCCCCCCCTCTATTGTAATATCATTGGTGGCCAGTGTGCGGCCTCCGTCGGCCCCCCTCCACCTCTATTGTAATATCATTGGTGGCCAGTGTGCGGCCTCCCCTCTCTCCCTCCCCCCCTGCCCGATCATTGGTGGCAGCGGAGATTCCGATCAGAGTCCCAGTTTAATCGCTCTGGGGCTCCGATCGGTAACCATGGCAACCAGGATGCTACTGCAGGCCTGGTTGCCATGGTTACTTAGCAATATTACAATATTAGAAGCATCATACTTACCTGCTGGCTGCTGCGCTGTCTGTGTCCGGTCGGGAGCTCCTCCTACTGGTAAGTGACAGATCATTAAGCAATGCGCCGCACAGACCTGTCACTTACCAGTAGGAGGAGCTCCCGGCCGGACACAGACAGCGCAGCAGCCAGCAGGTAATTATGATGCTTCTAATATTGTAATATTGCTAAGTAACCATGGCAACCAGGCCTGCAGTAGCGTCCTGGTTGCCATGGTTACCGATCGGAGCCCCAGAGCGATTAAACTGGGACTCCGATCGGAATCTCCGCTGCCACCAATGATCGGGGGGGGGGGGGGGGGGGGGGGGAGGCCGCACACTGGCCACCAATGATATTAATACAATAGAGGGGGGGCCGTACACTGGCCACCAATGATATTACAATAGAGGGAGGGGGGGTGGCCGGGGGAGGCCGCACACTGGCCACCAATGATATTACAATAGGGGGGGCGGGGGGGGCCGCACACTGGCCACCAATGATATTCAAACTGGGGAGGGAGGGGGGTCTGCCCCCTGCTGCCTGGCAGCCCCTGATCTCTTATAGGGGGCTATGATATGCACAATTAACCCCTCAGGTGCAGCACCTGAGGGGTTAATTGTGCGGATCACAGCCCCCTGTAAGAGATCGGGTGCTGCCAGGCAGCAGGGGGCAGTCATGTACACAGTTCGTAGTATATTCTAACTAGAAGCGTCCCCATCACTATGGGAACGCCTCTGTGTTAGAATATACTGTCGGATATGAGTTTTCACGAAGCGAAAACTCATCTCTGAAAAAGCTTTTATGCAGACGGATCTGTCTGTATGAAAGTAACCTACAGCCACGGATCACGGACGCGGATGCCAATCTTGTGTGCATCCGTGTTCTTTCACAGACCCATTGACTTGAATGGGTCCGTGAACCGTTGTCAAAAAAATAGGACAGGTCATATTTTTTTGACGGAAAGGAAACACGGATCACGGATGCGGCTGCAAAACGGTGCATTTTCAGATTTTTCCACGGACCCATTGAAAGTTAATGGGTCCGCGAAAAAAACGGAAAACGGCACAACGGCCACGGATGCACACAACGGTCGTGTGCATGAGGCCTAAAACACAACATCAGCTCCGCCAAGCCCCCGGCCAAAGTGTGGAAGTGGCGTCCGAGATCCCCAAGGGCCAAGCCAAGTAATTGTAAGTTTTCATGTGAAATATGTTTATGTTATACACATATAGCATACAAGGTGCCACACAATATACAGTATACCGCTACACTGTGTAGTCTGTTCTATAAGCACCATTGTTTTGTGGAGGCGGACAGAAAATAATCTGGAAGTGCCCCTCCTGAGACCAGGCTCTGGATCCGCCACTGCACAGCTCATGCGTTATTATACTTTGTGATAATGAATATGCCCCTCCCCTTCATTACATTCTCATAAACAAGCAGAGCATGGATGTCAATAAAATTATGCCCCCCCCCCCCTCCTGGAAAAATTTCTGCGGACGCCCATGGACCAGCCTCTCCTTCTTGCTGAATTTACCCGTGACTACCCCCACCGGGTTGACCCGTCAGTGGTCGAACAGGGGAACCGAAAAGGGGCCTATGAGGAACCCTCTCTCTAATTTAGCCTCTATCAACCTGTCCACTGTTTTACACTCATACGTGGCTTCAGGCAGCGAGATTAGACCTGTGTGGAAACCTGCGACCAGGAAATCCACAAATCCAGTGTTATGACAGCCTTGGAGGCACGAGTGTAAATAAGCGGTATCAATGACTCTGATGCACACTCTATCAGACTTTAATGGACAGGCCAATTTGGGATGCGCTCTGAAGCAACTGGAGCATACATGGAGCAGACGGCATTGACTGTAGCGGCAAGTGGAAAAGTTTAAGTTATTGCAGATTTGGGATTGATTTAAATGCTTGAAGGCGCGACCTAGCTTATACACTGCGCCAGTGTTGCTGGGAGTACTCGATGGACCTGCCGGTGACCCCTTAAAACTACCGTCCGGTCCAGCTTTGTCATTGTGGCACCATTCTGACGTATGGGAAATAGACTGGCACAGTGCGCATGACGGGGCTTTGAGACCAGTGAAGTGCCAGCAAAAGATTTCGGTATCAATGTTGGCCCAATTCGTGGTGAACTGGAACTGACTAAGAGCAGCTGCCGCTTTTGCTGAAAAAGATAGATGATAATCATAGAACACGGCGCCACCATATTTGTGCCACAAATCTGTGACCTTGTAAAGGTAAAGATCTAACTCTTCCCTCCTATCTGCATGGACCGAGCATATTACGTCCCTGTATAGGCTGAACGCCAGTACAAACTCTGGGATGGTTAGCTTCCTATAGTGAAGAGAGGATTACAGAGGCTCTACTGAGGACTATCACCAGTGTAATCTAATTTTAATTTATTTTATGCAGACCATCTCACTTGGTTTTTATATTCATATTGTGCACATCTATAAGTTTTAACAGGACCTCTATGCAGACTGATCACCTGCATAAGTAGGTTAACCACCCTTTATATAGGGGTATATATACAGTATACTTACCTACCATATTAACCATCTTTTATATAGGGGTATATACAGTATACTTACCTACCCTAAAACTTGTGGCCAAAACATCACTACGATTGAAAGACTTAGTGGTGTAATTTTATATGCAATTAATTAAAAACTGGTTATACACCATATTTGCAATCTGACTATCTATATACCCAGCCATCTGAGTGCCCTCCACCTCGTGAATTTTCTATGGTTAGCTTCCTGTTGAGCCTGTTGTCCCGACCTTTGAGAACCACCGAGACGTCACCGCAAGTGATACCTTGTTCTTGGTGAGATCTTACGTGGCTATCAAGAAGAAGGCGAGATTCACATCTCAGCCCTCGAGGATATCTTTTTTAATGGTGGCCGGAATGAAATGTGCTGGAGTGACATTAGGCATGGTGGGTGTTGTACCTGAAAAATCGGCAACGGACGTTGAGGCGACGTGTACGTCCCGTGCCGACACGGAGGCTGCTGCGCCTTCGGGACTTCACAACCTCCAGCCTTGCCTGAATGTTGGTGACTGAAGAAGTCAAGGTATTAATTACAGCGTGTAACTGCATGAGGGAAGTGTGGATGGTATTCATCGAGACCTCCTCGTGGCTAGAGCAGGCTGACTCTGTCACGAGTAGGCAGTATAGTTCTGTTTTTCTTGCAATAGCCGGAAAGGGGATGCACCTCCTTGTCAGTTCTGAAACAAGCATGGGGATGGTCCAGTTGCGAAGTGATAAAATGCTTTCACGCTCCGACATCCTGGTGGCGTCCCCGGTCACGGATGCATCCTAAATGTCGGACATATGTGACATGTTGCAACTGCAGATGACAAGCAAATGTGTTAACAACACTGGCATAGGTGCGTGAGGAATAAGCAATGATGTGCCACCTACCACCGTGAACCCGACTGGTTGGCCGGGAGGCATAGGAAGAGGCCGTGGACAGCTTGGTTGCAGGACAACCGAGACAACACCCGCAACCTAGTGAACTAAGCATGCAGGGACCATGCAACGTGTTTTTTTTTTTTTTAGTCTGAATGGGCCTGTGCCTTGACGTGCTGAGGAAGCCCGTGAGGGGTGAACCTGTTCATGACCCCAGGTGACTGCGTGCTATGAAAAATAACAAATGTGGAACGGATCGCTGAACCTGAATGACGTGTCAGGAATGCGTTCAACGCTGGCAAACGTGTCTTACCAAGGTAACGCACTGATAACGGACACACACACACACACACAGGTGAAACTCGAAAAATTTGAATATCGTGCAAAGTTAATTTATTTCAGTAATGCAACTTAAAAGGTGAAACTAACATATGAGACAGACTCTTTACATGCAAAGCGAGATATTTCAAGCCTTTATTTGTTATAATTTGGATGATTATGGCTTACAGCTTATGAAACTCCAAAGTCACAATTTTGAGATACCCTTTGCTCAGGGGATATGCATTAATTATTTGACAAAGGTGTGACACTTTGAGCCTAGCATATTGAAACTTTTCACAAAATTGTAATTTTAAGCTACATTAATGCAATCCTTTTAATTTGCATTACTGAAAATAAATGGACTTTTGCACGATATTCTAATTTTTCGAGACACACACACACACACTTTTTTATTTATTTTTTTACCTTCAGCCTGGGCCCACGCTGTACAGGACGACAATTAGTTGAAAAGGACAACTGAAAGGTGATCTGAAAGGAGAAAAGGTGCACTATGACTACCCCAACTGATTAAGGTAAAGTGCAGCTGCTGAGATCGGTGACAGAACGGTTGATAGCAGGCTATAACCACAGGCAGTGGTGGCTAGCAGATAACACCTGACAAACTGCCAGCCCCTGCTGAGTGGTAGGGGGCCAAGGGTTACTCAGGAGTGGGCCATAGTGCATGTAACTTCCCCATGTAAGCGACTGCAGCGTTTAGATGCCTGCCGAGCACGAAATGACAGAATGTAGTAGCAGATCGCATGGTGGCATAACGCATAGGGGCAGGCCACAAATCACCCTGTATATGTCTGATGCATACAGAAACTTTAGCAGTAAACACATGACCCCCAGCACACGTGTAAAACATTGTTGTATGTTATGTCACTGACTGTAGCGTAGCATCTGGAACTATCTTCCACTCAAAGCATCTGTGCAGTTAAACTGGAAGGAGCAATCCACCTGTGCCCCCAGAGCGCGGCACAAGTAGGCCACACAGTCCTGCCAAACAAACATCGTACAGCAGTAATCAGCATCGCTGATGATACCATATAGTGGGGCATACTTCACCCCCACACCTGCGTGAGCACGACGCCCCGTGCGAGAAACGCACCAATGAGGAAATCGTGACGGATTCCCGCAGACTCCTGCATTCTAGTCACGCTGCCTCGTGGGTAACCATAGCGCGGGCTACCAGGCAGATCGCTCTCGTGGTCGTTCTGCGGCCCGCAAAATTCTGGGTGCAATGCACGAACGCCGTCCGTGGGGCAGCCGCAGCTGTTCACGGACCCATTCACTTTAATGGGTCCGCGATCCGGCCATTCTGCAAAAAGATAGAACATGTCCTGTCTTTTTGCGGAACGGAAGTACAGGACGAAACCCCACGGAAGCACTCCGTAGTGCTCCCGTAGGGTTCCGTTCCATGCTTCTGTTCCGCATCTCCAGGTTTGCGGACCCATTGAAGTGAATGGGTCCGCATCCATGAAGCGGAATGCACATGGAACGGTGCCCGTGTATTGCGGATCCACAAATGCGGTCACGGGAGGAGGCCTTATATGGATGATCGGCAGTTAGAAAATGTGACTCCCGGAAGGGATTAGTGTGCCCCAGAAGAAGCTCCAGCGAATAATGATATCTCTGTGTGAACAGGAGTCTAAGGGCTGTTTCATGCTAGCGAGTCCATTGCAGAAATCACACTCCATGTGCGAGCATGATCCTCCGTTCGGGACTTGCAGGAGCACATGGCACTATCATGATTTATAATTCTGTGTGCCTCTACTTGACTTTACTGTTACAGAATCATAGTGACAGCTTTATGTCAGTATGATCCTATAGAAGTAAGGTCAAGCAGAGAAACCGCATTATAAATAAGTATAAGGGCTCATGCACACTAAAGTATTTTCTTTCCGCTTCCGTTCCGCAAAAAAAGCTGAAGTTGCCCCGTGTGCATTATATATGCCCGTATTTCCGTTCTGCAAATAAGTAGTGCATGTCATATTAGCCTAGGTCTACACGACGACATGTGTCTCGCGACAGATAGGGCACAACTACACTGCAACATTTGTCGCGTGACATTTTGTCACATCAATGTCGCGCGACAATTTTTATAATGACAGTCTATGGTGTCGCAATGCGACAGGCTGCGACTGTGGCAGAAAAATCCACCTCGAATGGAGTTTTTGTGACTGTCGCAGTCGCAGCATGTCGCATGTTGCAGTGCAACGCCATAGACTATTATTATAAAAATTGTTGCCTGACATTGGTGCGCAAAAAATGTCATGCGACAAATGTCGTCGTGTAGACCTAGCCTTATTGTCCGCAAATCACGGTTCAAGGCCCCATTCAAGTCAATGGGTCTGAAAAAATGCGGAATTCACATGAAACACATCCGTATGTCATCCGTACTTAGCGGATCCATACTGTAGAAATGCTATGCCCAGCCGATATTGCTCATGTGTTTGGTGATTAGTGATGTCGCGAACATAAAATTTTCAGTTCGCGAACAGCGAACGAGAACTTCCGCAAATGTTCGCGAACTGGCGAACCGGGCGAACCGCCATAGACTTCAATAGACAGGCGAATTTTAAAACCCACAGGGACTCTTTCTGGCCACAATAGTGATGAGAAAGTTGTTTCAAGGGGTCTAACACCTGGACTGTGGCATGCCGGAGGGGGATCTATGGCAAAACTCCCATGGAAAATTACGTAGTGGACGCAGAGTCGGGTTTTAATCCATAAAGGGCATAAATCAACTAACATTCCTAAATTGTTTGGAATAACGTGCTTTAAAACATCCAGTGTGTGTATACGATCAGGTATGATGTTGTATCGATCAGGTAGTGTAAGGGTTACGCCCGCATCACAGACATTGACAGACCAAACTCCCCTTTTAATGCACCGCAAACAGTTCATTTGCACAACCGCAAACTCCCCATTTGCACAAGGTTGGATACCAAGCTAGCCACGTCCCGGTGATGTCATTGAAGGTTTCTTCCTCCACCCAGCCACGTACAACACCAAGGGTCCCCGAAAGGTCAATTGAATTGATTTTTCGAACGGGGAGATGGTTAAAAAAACGCTGGCTCCCTCCCCTTTGTTTTTATCCACGGTGACTGCGTCTGCGCCGTGCAATTTACTGTCACACCCGATATGAGTGGTATTTTCTGTAGTACTATTCTCATCAGTTTAATCCCTCTAACGTCCCCAATCTGGGTGCCATTTATTGAATAGATTTTTCGAACGGGGAGATGGTATCAGTGGTTGGCACTGGCAGTGGGCACACTACAGTCAGTAGAAGCGGGCCTGACACACACTGGCAGCAGGCAAGCAACTGAAATTACACTAAAGTGTAAAAATTAAATGCCTTATTTATCGGCAAGCTACTGTGCCACCCGGTATGAGTGGTTGGCACTGGCAGTGGGCACACTACAGTCAGTGGAAGAGGGCCTGACACACACTGGCAGCAGGCAAGCAAATGAATTTAGACTACTGTCTAAAAATTAAATGCCTTATTTATCGGCAAGCTACTGTGCCACCCGGTATGAGTGGTTGGCACTGGCAGTGGGCACACTACAGTCAGTGGAAGAGGGCCTGACACACACTGGCAGCAGGCAAGCAACTGAATTTAGACTACTGTCTAAAAATTAAATGCCTTATTTATCGGCAAGCTACTGTGCCACCCGGTATCAGTGGTTGGCACTGGCAGTGGGCACACTACAGTCAGTGGAAGCGGGCCTGACACACACTGGCAGCAGGCAAGCAACTGAATTTAGACTACTGTCTAAAAATTAAATGCCTTATTTATCGGCAAGCTACTGTGCCACCCGGTATGAGTGGTTGGCACTGGCAGTGGGCACACTACAGTCAGTGGAAGAGGGCCTGACACACACTGGCAGCAGGCAAGCAACTGAATTTAGACTACTGTCTAAAAATTAAATGCCTTATTTATCGGCAAGCTACTGTGCCACCCGGTATCAGTGGTTGGCACTGGCAGTGGGCACACTACAGTCAGTGGAAGCGGGCCTGACACACACTGGCAGCAGGCAAGCAACTGAATTTAGACTACTGTCTAAAAATTAAATGCCTTATTTATCGGCAAGCTACTGTGCCACCCGGTATGAGTGGTTGGCACTGGCAGTGGGCACACTACAGTCAGTGGAAGAGGGCCTGACACACACTGGCAGCAGGCAAGCAACGGAATTTAGACTACTGTCTAAAAATTAAATGCCTTATTTATCGGCAAGCTACTGTGCCACCCGGTATCAGTGGTTGGCACTGGCAGTGGGCACACTACAGTCAGTGGAAGCGGGCCTGACACACACTGGCAGCAGGCAAGCAACTGAATTTAGACTACTGTCTAAAAATTAAATGCCTTATTTATCGGCAAGCTACTGTGCCACCCGGTATCAGTGGTTGGCACTGGCAGTGGGCACACTACAGTCAGTTGAAGTCGGCCTGACACACACTAGCAGCAGGCAAGCAGCTGAAATTACACTAAAGTGTAAAAATTAAATGCCTTTTTTATGCAAAGTCCTGTGCCAGCCGGTATGAGTGGTGGGCACTGGCAGTGGGCACACTACAGTCAGTGGAAGTCAGCCTGACACACACTGGCAGGCAACTAACCTTAGATTAAAGTGTAAAAATTAAGTGCCTATTTTTTAAGCAAAGTCCTGTGCCACTCGGTATGACAGGGGTGGGCACTGGCAGTGGGCACACTACAGTCAGTTGAAGTCGGCCTGACACACACTAGCAGCAGGCAAGCAGCTGAAATTACATTAAAGTGTAAAAATTAAATGCCTTTTTTAAGCAAAGTCCTGTGCCAGCCGGTATGAGTGGTGGGCACTGGCAGTGGGCACACTACAGTCAGTGGAAGTCAGCCTGACACACACTGGCAGGCAACTAACCTTAGATTAAAGTGTAAAAATTAAGTGCCTATTTTTTAAGCAAAGTCCTGTGCCACTCGGTATGACAGGGGTGGGCACTGGCAGTGGGCACACTACAGTCAGTTGAAGTCGGCCTGACACACACTAGCAGCAGGCAAGCAGCTGAAATTACATTAAAGTGTAAAAATTAAATGCCTT
Source organism: Bufo bufo (assembly GCF_905171765.1). NCBI lineage: Eukaryota > Metazoa > Chordata > Amphibia > Anura > Bufonidae > Bufo > Bufo bufo. The sequence continues at coordinate 479,690,157 of NC_053393.1, read as the reverse complement.
TTTTAAGCAAAGTCCTGTGCCAGCCGGTATGAGTGGTGGGCACTGGCAGTGGGCACACTACAGTCAGTGGAAGTCAGCCTGACACACACTGGCAGGCAACTAACCTTAGATTAAAGTGTAAAAATTAAGTGCCTATTTTTTAAGCAAAGTCCTGTGCCACTCGGGATGACAGGGGTGGGCACTGGCAGTGGGCACACTACAGTCAGTTGAAGTCGGCCTGACACACACTGGCAGGCAACTAACCTTAGATTAAAGTGTAAAAATGAAGTGCCTTTTTTTTAAGCAAAGTCCTGTGCCACACGGGATGACAGGGGTGGGCACTGGCAGTGGGCACACTACAGTCAGTTGAAGTCGGCCTGACACACACTAGCAGCAGGCAAGCAGCTGAAATTACACTAAAGTGTAAAAATTAAATGCCTTTTTTATGCAAAGTCCTGTGCCAGCCGGTATGAGTGGTGGGCACTGGCAGTGGGCACACTACAGTCAGTGGAAGTCAGCCTGACACACACTGGCAGGCAACTAACCTTAGATTAAAGTGTAAAAATTAAGTGCCTATTTTTTAAGCAAAGTCCTGTGCCACTCGGTATGACAGGGGTGGGCACTGGCAGTGGGCACACTACAGTCAGTTGAAGTCGGCCTGACACACACTAGCAGCAGGCAAGCAGCTGAAATTACATTAAAGTGTAAAAATTAAATGCCTTTTTTAAGCAAAGTCCTGTGCCAGCCGGTATGAGTGGTGGGCACTGGCAGTGGGCACACTACAGTCAGTGGAAGTCAGCCTGACACACACTGGCAGGCAACTAACCTTAGATTAAAGTGTAAAAATTAAGTGCCTATTTTTTAAGCAAAGTCCTGTGCCACTCGGGATGACAGGGGTGGGCACTGGCAGTGGGCACACTACAGTCAGTTGAAGTCGGCCTGACACACACTGGCAGGCAACTAACCTTAGATTAAAGTGTAAAAATGAAGTGCCTTTTTTTAAGCAAAGTCCTGTGCCACACGGGATGACAGGGGTGGGCACTGGCAGTGGGCACACTACAGTCAGTTGAAGTCGGCCTGACACACACTAGCAGCAGGCAAGCAGCTGAAATTACACTAAAGTGTAAAAATTAAATGCCTTTTTTATGCAAAGTCCTGTGCCAGCCGGTATGAGTGGTGGGCACTGGCAGTGGGCACACTACAGTCAGTGGAAGTCAGCCTGACACACACTGGCAGGCAACTAACCTTAGATTAAAGTGTAAAAATGAAGTGCCTTTTTTTTAAGCAAAGTCCTGTGCCACACGGGATGACAGGGGTGGGCACTGGCAGTGGGCACACTACAGTCAGTTGAAGTCGGCCTGACACACACTAGCAGCAGGCAAGCAGCTGAAATTACACTAAAGTGTAAAAATTAAATGCCTTTTTTATGCAAAGTCCTGTGCCAGCCGGTATGAGTGGTGGGCACTGGCAGTGGGCACACTACAGTCAGTGGAAGTCAGCCTGACACACACTGGCAGGCAACTAACCTTAGATTAAAGTGTAAAAATTAAGTGCCTATTTTTTAAGCAAAGTCCTGTGCCACTCGGTATGACAGGGGTGGGCACTGGCAGTGGGCACACTACAGTCAGTTGAAGTCGGCCTGACACACACTAGCAGCAGGCAAGCAGCTGAAATTACATTAAAGTGTAAAAATTAAATGCCTTTTTTAAGCAAAGTCCTGTGCCAGCCGGTATGAGTGGTGGGCACTGGCAGTGGGCACACTACAGTCAGTGGAAGTCAGCCTGACACACACTGGCAGGCAACTAACCTTAGATTAAAGTGTAAAAATTAAGTGCCTATTTTTTAAGCAAAGTCCTGTGCCACACGGGATGACAGGGGTGGGCACTGGCAGTGGGCACACTACAGTCAGTTGAAGTCGGCCTGACACACACTGGCAGGCAACTAACCTTAGATTAAAGTGTAAAAATGAAGTGCCTTTTTTTTAAGCAAAGTCCTGTGCCAGCCGGTATGAGTGGTGGGCACTGGCAGTGGGCACACTACAGTCAGTGGAAGTCAGCCTGACACACACTGGCAGGCAACTAACCTTAGATTAAAGTGTAAAAATTAAGTGCCTATTTTTTAAGCAAAGTCCTGTGCCACTCGGGATGACAGGGGTGGGCACTGGCAGTGGGCACACTACAGTCAGTTGAAGTCGGCCTGACACACACTGGCAGGCAACTAACCTTAGATTAAAGTGTAAAAATGAAGTGCCTTTTTTTTAAGCAAAGTCCTGTGCCACACGGGATGACAGGGGTGGGCACTGGCAGTGGGCACACTACAGTCAGTTGAAGTCGGCCTGACACACACTAGCAGCAGGCAAGCAGCTGAAATTACACTAAAGTGTAAAAATTAAATGCCTTTTTTATGCAAAGTCCTGTGCCAGCCGGTATGAGTGGTGGGCACTGGCAGTGGGCACACTACAGTCAGTGGAAGTCAGCCTGACACACACTGGCAGGCAACTAACCTTAGATTAAAGTGTAAAAATTAAGTGCCTTTTTTTAAGCAAAGTCCTGTGCCACACGGAATGACAGGGGTGAGCACTGGCAGTGGGCACACTACAGTCTGTGGGCCTGCAGCTCCTCACACACAGGCAGGCCAGGCAACTGCAATATGTATATAAAGGAAAAAAAAAAAGCAGACTAATGTTGCAGCCCTAAAAAGGGCTTTTTGGGGTGCTGTCAGGACGCTGTCCTTACAGCAGAGATCAGATGAGTCTTTCAGGACTGGAGTGGACACTGAATTCACTAGCCTAGCTATCGATTTCCCAATTAAATCAGCAGCAGTTACAGTCTCCCTCCTCTCACTAAGACTGCAGCTTCAGAATGAATCTAAAATGGATGCTGTGCAGGAGGTGGGAGGGTCTGGGAGGGAGGGTATGCTGCTGATTGGCTGGAATGTGTCTGCTGACTGTGAGGTACAGGGTCAAAGTTTGCTCAATGATGATGTATAGGGGGCGGACCGAACATCGCATGTGTTCGCCCGGCAGAGGCGAACGCGAACAAGCTATGTTCGCCGGGAACTGTTCGCCGTCGGATAGTTCGGGCCATCTCTATTGGTGATTAATAAGTTACTGTTTCCGTTTCCGATCCGCAAAAAACGGATCGCATACAAAACCATATGGATATGTTTTGCGGAATAACGGAATATAAGAGGACTTAAGGCCTCTTTCACACGGGCGTGTGCGCCCCGTTGCCGTATTGCAGACCGCATTTGCGGATTGCAATACACGGGTGCCATTCCGTGGGCATTCCGCCTCACGGATGTGGACCCATTCACTTCAATGGGTCCGCAAATCTGGAGATGCGGAATGGTGCGGAACGGAAGCACGGAACGGAACCCTACGGAAGCACTACAGAGTGCTTCCGTGGGTTTTCGTCCCGTACTTCCGTTCCGCAAAAAGATAAAACATGTCTTATCTTTTTGCGGAACAGCCGGATCGCGGACCTATTCAAGTGAATGGGTCCGTGATCCGCTGCGGCTGCCTCACAGACTGTGCTCGTGCATTGCGGCCCGCATTTTGCGGGCCGCAGCACGACCACGGGGCACACACGCCCGTGTGAAAGAGGCCTAAATCAGAGGAAAAAAAAACTCAGATAAGGAACAACTGATCCGTGAAAAACGGACCGCAAAACAACAATGGTCGTATGCATGAACCCTAATGCCGTGTGCTCCTGCAAGTCCAAAGCGGAGAATCATGCTTGCACATGGAGTGTGATTCCCGCAATGGACTCGTTCGTGTGAAACAGCCCTAAAGGAACAACATTGGCGTGGAGTATCATTCTTCATCTCATAAGTAATTATAGCTCTTTTAGCAGCACAGATCTGACTTTTTATTGTGTTTTATAAACAGCATTTATTTTTTTAACTCGATTTTAGTTGCAGAAATTTTGCAACAAAATCTGTGACGTGTGAAGGGTGCCTGCACATGATGCTGATTACGTGTGGTTTTTCTGTGCAGATTTTTCTGCGGAAAAAACGCAGTGTAATACAGTACCAGCAAAGCGTATGAGATTAGACAATTCTCATGTACACTGCATTTTTCTTAGGTGCGGAAATTGACTTGTTGGGATTTTGAAATCTGCAGCATGTCAATTGTTGTTCCATTTTTCTTGTGCAGATTTAATCCTTTTCAATGGAAGGGTGAGATCTGCAGAAAATCTGCATCAAATGTGCACCAAAAATATGCATAAAAACTGCAAAAAATTTGATAAATAGTAAGATTTATGTATGTTTTGGGTGCAGATTTCATGCAGATGTTCTGCACACAGATCTGCCCCTTGTGCCGTTACCCTAACATGCTAACTCATTTTAGTTACATAATTCTTTGAAAATGGCAAACACATTGCGTCTGAAGACTATTTAAGGGATCGCTCTTGTAACACCCCAGAGTGGTGTTACCACAATTGCACTATCTCTAATGGGCTACTATAATGTTATCTTATGTATGTCTTTCCAGGTCCTCCACAATGTGCATTCATAATCTTATGTAACTGTTTATTACATGTAATCTGCCTGGTTCAGCAGAAGGTGGCAGAAAATATGGCAGAGCTATAGTTAGTGTAGGAAGGCGCAAGGGTCCGTCATTGACGGAAGGTACGTGAGATAGGAACCGGTAACTTTGTGTGTCAGCGGCAGCTAGTGCTCACTGATATTGTTTTCTCTTAGTGTGGCTGTAAAGCCGATCTGGGCCGGTTCTTATTGGGAGCAGCCAAAGAGCAGGGTGGGTGGCTGTTCCCCACGTTCCAGGCCAGGTTTTGGGCTGTGATTTAAAAACCCAGCCAGCAGCTCAGCTGGGTGTCGAAAATGATCCGTCAGGGGATAGTGGCGCTGTGGAAGCTCTGCATTTGGGAGCTGAGGAGTTCCGCCGTGCTGCAAGGCTGAGAGCTGCATGAGAGTCGCCTGCTGGGAGTCAGGCGCCCTAAAGCCTGCTGTGGACTGATAGGTGACATGTTTTGTTCTGCGGACTCTTGCTGTGTGAATTAACACCAGGACCCTTCAAAGTATTGTTTTTATTTTCTGCCTTTTTGTGTGAATAAAGACTGAACTTTTGCTTTTCAACCGTGGTCTTGCCTCTGTATTGCGTCTGCTTACCCTGCCTACCAGAGCAAATCCCTACATTAGATATAATGGAACTCAGCATTCCATTCCACCACTTTGGGCAGAAGTGGGACAGTCCTGCTTGCTACCAGAAGGAAGTGAGGCAGTTCTGTTTGAGAATCCATGTTGGAGCTACCAGTATTCTAACCTACTTATTGGCTGAAAATAAGTCTGACTACAAGAGTGAAGTGCAACATAAAAAGGAAACAGACACACCAAGTAAGCTTGTCAGTACAGCAGAGTGAGAGAAAGATATAGCAGAGTTGAGTTTGCCTGCCAGTTTAATGCTAAAGCCTGCTGGAACCAAGACAAAGCCTGAAACTGTCCTTCTATCTTTATTCAGCAGGACCTGCGCTGACGTCACCGCGCTCACCACATGCAGGTGCTTCAAGAAGAACAAAGAAGAGGATTCCGGCTGTGCGATCAAGTAGATGAGGCGAGTTATGTTTTTATTATTTAATTAACCCTCAATTGACATTATACTTAGCATTCTGTATTAAAGAATGCTATTATTTTCCATTATAATCATGCTATAATGGAAAATAATAAAATCTACAAAACACCAAACTCAAACCCGAACTTCAGTGAAGAAGTCCGGGTTCGGGTCTGGGTACCACATTCAGTTTTTCTCACACGCGTGCAAAACTGACTGAAATTGCGTGCCTACTCACACAATTTTCCCTGAACGCACCTGCATCGCGTCTGGCCCTCACCCACGACGTCCGTGTGAAGGGGGCCTTATAGCGTCCCTGGGTGAGGTGAGGTTCCAGCACCAGCACAAAAAAGTATAAAACAAAATAAACACCTGCCCTTCTGGGCTCTAACTAATATACAGGCGATTCCTCTCTCACCTATATAGGGAGTGCAGAATTATTAGGCAAATGAGTATTTTGACCACATCATCCTCTTTATGCATGTTGTCTTACTCCAAGCTGTATAGGCTCGAAAGCCTACTACCAATTAAGCATATTAGGTGCTGTGCATCTCTGTAATGAGAAGGGGTGTGGTCTAATGACATCAACACCCTATATTAGGTGTGCATAATTATTAGGCAACTTCCTTTCCTTTGGCAAAATGGGTCAAAAGAAGGACTTAACAGGCTCAGAAAAGTCAAAAATAGTGAGATATCTTGCAGAGGATGCAGCACTCTTAAAATTGCAAAGCTTCTGAAGCGTGATCATCGAACAATCAAGCGTTTCATTCAAAATAGTCAACAGGGTCACAAGATGCGTGTGGAAAAACCAAGGCGCAAAATAACTGCCCATGAACTGAGAAAAGTCAAGCGTGCAGCTGCCAAGATGCCACTTGCCACCAGTTTGGCCATATTTCAGAGCTGCAACATCACTGGAGTGCCCAAAAGCACAAGGTGTGCAATACTCAGAGACATGGCCAAGGTAAGAAAGGCTGAAAGACGACCACCACTGAACAAGACACACAAGCTGAAACGTCAAGACTGGGCCAAGAAATATCTCAAGACTGATTTTTCTAAGGTTTTATGGACTGATGAAATGAGAGAGTCTTGATGGGCCAGATGGATGGGCCCGTGGCTGGATTGGTAAAGGGCAGAGAGCTCCAGTCCGACTCAGACGCCAGCAAGGTGGAGGTGGAGTACTGGTTTGGGCTGGTATCATCAAAGATGAGCTTGTGGGGCCTTTTTGGGTTGAGGATGGAGTCAAGCTCAACTCCCAGTCCTACTGCCAGTTTCTGGAAGACACCTTCTTCAAGCAGTGGTACAGGAAGAAGTCTGCATCCTTCAAGAAAAACATGATTTTCATGCAGGACAATGCTCCATCACACGCGTCCAAGTACTCCACAGCGTGGCTGGCAAGAAAGGGTATAAAAGAAGAAAATCTAATGACATGGCCTCCTTGTTCACCTGATCTGAACCCCATTGAGAACCTGTGGTCCATCATCAAATGTGAGATTTACAAGGAGGGAAAACAGTACACCTCTCTGAACAGTGTCTGGGAGGCTGTGGTTGCTGCTGCACGCAATGTTGATGGTGAACAGATCAAAACACTGACAGAATCCATGCATGGCAAGCTTTTGAGTGTCCTTGCAAGGAAAGGTGGCTATATTGGTCACTGATTTGTTTTTGTTTTGTTTTTGAATGTCAGAAATGTATATTTGTGAATGTTGAGATGTTATATTGGTTTCACTGGTAAAAATAAATAATTGAAATGGGTATATATTTGTTTTTTGTTAAGCTGCCTAATAATTATGCACAGTAATAGTCACCTGCACACACAGATATCCCCCTAAAATAGCTAAAACTAAAAACAAACTAAAAACTACTTCCAAAAATATTCAGCTTTGATATTAATGAGTTTTTTGGGTTCATTGAGAACATGGTTGTTGTTCAATAATAAAATTAATCCTCAAAAATACAACTTGCCTAATAATTCTGCACTCCCTGTAGAGTCTTATTCACACCAGGGAGGATCACGCTTCGCACAGCCTCACGGTCAGCCAGTTACCAAGCTTTAACCATACAGGTAAACTCTCCAGGCATATCTCCCCCACACTGACAATTTGGGATCTGCTTCATTCCCCAGTAATGATCCCAGGCAGCACACTACACCTGGAATGCCTCAGACTATGGGTAAAAACGTGTACTGGAGGGGTATGGACTGGGAAATCCCACTACCAACCTATCTCCCAGTCCAAAGAAATCCAGCCCATATAAACCTAAAGAAAGATCTCCAGCAAGCTATGCCTTGCTGAAAAAAAAAAAAAGCATATTTCTGCTATCTCACCCTGATGGGGAATGTGGGTGAGATACACACGTCCTCCACCACTTTACCATACACATTACCACAACTAGATTATGACATGCTACAGTTTTGTAAAAATAAATAAATAAAAAAGCCATTAAAATCTCATTCATATTTAGACAAAATCAGGATTCTGCAGTTTCTCCAATGCAAATTGTGGCCTCCATAGTCAAAAAGGATCAGATTACTTAAAGGAAACGTGTCACCAAAAATTTTACCTGACAGTTATCAAATAATAACACATCTCCATCATTTTTTCTAATCTGTTTTTACTTTCTGATTGCAGATTTTTTTTTCTATTTCCTGAAGATGATCATGGGGGCGGCCATCTTACCCGGCATTTAGAAAGCATTAAGAAAATTGCTTTACAGCAGCCCCATGGGCCATAGACACAATGGTCAGGAGGGGACCTCAGTGACCTTTATGGTAGAGTTTTCTAGACATGTTCTGTGACCTGCACAGAGGTCATTGTACAAGGAAAGAATAGATAAGCTCTGACAATAACTTATTGTGAATGCAGGATCCTGTCTTATCTATACACAGAGGTGATATCATTATAGGCAGGATTAGAATTACAGATAAGCAGCACAGTGATCTGTACAGACCAACAGGTGGCGCCTATTATTAGGCTTAGTGATCAGTGTGAAAACTGCAGGATTTTATGGGTTTTGTTTAAATATAATTATTGACAACAAAATAAAAAATATCATCAAAAATTCTTAAAAAATATACTAAACATAAAAACGAGATTTAAACAATAGGTGATTTCTGATGACACATTCCCTTTAACACTTTTTTTTTCTAATGCGATCTACGTCTGTGCTGTTCAAGAAGATACTGTAGTACTGTATATAATCACTGAAACTCAAACATAAGTAGATAGATTTTCTATTCACCACTAGGTGTCACTCTCTTCACCTATATTTTTTCCGTCCTGAATTTTCACCTTTTTAATGTAGCTTAGTCAAAAATGCACTAGTGCTATAAACTCTCAGGTATATGCAACTCAATAAAATGTACCAACTTTTGACACTATGCAAGTTTAACAACATGTAACAATGTCACTTTTTTTAATCACAACTAGGGATGAGCGAATCCGTACAGCGAGAGCTCCGGAGCGTACAGTATTAGAATGTATTGGCTAAGATGAGCCAAAGTTATTACTTTGCGAAGTCTCGCGAGACTTCGGGTAATAACTTCAGAAATGAATTGCTACTGTTAAAAACCTTTTATCTCCAAGGTACCACTTGGATCTGAAACAGAGTTCGGTAAAGGTTTTTAACAGTAGAAATTCATTTCTAAAGTTATTACCCGAAGTCTTATTCGCAAAGTAATAACTTCAGCTCATCTGAGCCAATACATTCTAATACTGTACGGCTCCGCTCCGTACAGTATTCAAACAAAGTTTTATGCGAATCGACTTCGGATGTTTCATCCGAAATCGATTAGCTCATCCCTAATCATAACTCTTACTCAACACCACATATTTGGTTTGCCTAGTTATGAAGGGATACGTAGAAGAAAATCAAAGTGAACATGCATTGCAGACCTGTTGCCCTGGTCAGATTTAAAGAATGACTCTGCAGCAGCTTTGAGGTCTGCTTTTTCAGTTTATGGAGCCGCTGAGACATTTTGTAGCAGTTCTCAGTATACCACTGTATGTCTGACTTGGGCTCCTTTCAGACAAGCGAGTTCCACGCATCGGACTCGCAGTGTATTCGTCCGACCCTGTCCTTACCTACGTAGCACTGATAGAATTGCATAACAATATATTGATTTATGATGCTATGTAATCCTTAGAGTTCTGGAATGTATTAGATATATATATATATCAATATAATGCTATGCGACCCTGTCAGTGCTGAGAGGTCAGGACGGGAGCTGCCGCATACTCACGCTGCAAGTCCGATGAGTGGAACTTGCTAGTCTGAAAAGAGCCTTAGAAAACCCATTGGACATTTTTAGTTATTAAATGATCCTTTATTTGGAATCTCTGCCTCTGAGGAGAGAGGCTACTCTCAGGCCTTACTCACACATCAGTAAATCATGGACATGTGCCATCTATGTTCTGTACAGACAGCATAGGAATCAATTTTTTCCAGAAGGAACACGGAATAATGCATTACTATGGTCCGTATGTGTTCATTAAAGTTAATACATACACAAAATCGGCAGACAGTACATGGATGCCATCCATATTCAGTCAGGTTTTCACAGACCATTGCTAGAAGACGTTCCGTAAATTCCCTTTTTCAGCCTAAAAGTGCACATAAAAAATGAATGACGCACAGGACAAAAATCAGACGCACAGAACAAAAACAGGTGCAACAGAGACTCAGACTGTTTTTTCACTGATGTTGAATGGACATGGACGTGTGAATAAGTTCTCACTCAGAACTACCCAACATGTCCTACTCATTGAATTCATTACCCACCATGTAATGCTCCAAGGTCCCCCATAGATAACAGTTCATGGCTGGGGGTCCCAGCAGTGGAACATCCAGAGCACATTCTATTCTGCCACAGATGTATGTTAGTAAAGTCTCTGACTGGTTGTGAGTGGTAATCTCTGTACAAGCAATGGTAGATAGCTGAACTCACTAATATCCTTAGGTCGTGGTACCATTTGTATGTGAAAATCCAGTGAGGAGAATACAATGGAGATGCTTTGTTAATTTATAGAGTTTACCTTGAGCAAAACACATAGAGGAAATTAGAGGATACTAGAGGACACTAGAGGTCAAAACGAAATGCTCTCACCAGCTCTGAGTCTGCAGCAGGAAATGAAGACACAGGAACAGAGCACAGGATGTGATGTCACAGAAATGGAGGAGTAGAACAGAGAGCAAAGGCAATGGAATTTACATAATACATTAGGAAACCTATAACAAGAATGACCACGTGGTGACAGCATTACATAACATGGTAATGATATAATAACACAAATACAGTCATTATTATCTAAATGGAAGAAATAAATGCTTGGACAGCACACTCCCCGTCTGAAATCCCAGGATTTCACACTATATGCAAAACATGAATGTCCATATGATGTTCAATGAAAATACTGGAACCTGAAAGGCAAAATGCAATAAATAAAGCACAGTAAACTAAAATGGGTAGACAGGAACAGTCCAATGTCGGGAATTTTAGGAATAGTCCAAATGGCAGTATGCCTGGTTCGCAATATCTGCCTTGGTGCTTGATTCTTTCATGATAATGCCGTATCAGCACCGTAGTGATATGTTGATTGGCAGGAATAATGAGGGGATTCCTTTCTGAAATCTCTAACTTATCCTTGTTTAGGCGACCGCCAACCCTCAGCATGCCGTGATTGTTATGGCTGGTTTCAAGTTGACAATGGGGCTGCTTTTTGGAATATCTTGCTTGTCTTGTATACATTTCAGTTCCATGTGAAAGGCACTCTTCTGTACGTTACGTATCATAAGCAACTCAGTTAGGACAATACCTTCTGCAGTAAGAGGTTTATGGCACACGTGCCAACTGCAACATTCAGGGTTATGATTGTCAGCGCAAAAGCAATGTACAATCTGGATTAACCTTGCAATGGTGTGAACGAGCCTTGACCACCTGGAAAAGCGTTCAAAGTGGTGATAGCCCAAGCCAGATCTTCTTTCAGACTTTCAGTACAAGGGTACTATCTTCAGGGCGAATCTCTGGATCTTCATGAGGGTCTTGGAGACTGAAGACGTCTTTTCTTTACTCTGGTTCAGCAAAAACTCCAGACCTGTTTACCAAGAAGAATTTGCAGAGACTCTACCAGATGCTGGTCTGGTGGCGCAATCTGCGGGATTGAGATGAGATGGAACATAGTGCCACTGTTCAGGTTTAGAGGACCTTCTAATCCTTTCAATGCAGTTACTGACTGTGGCAAAACCAACCTCGCCACTGGGTTTTGGAGGGGCCTGGCTACCAGCCTCTTGCCTCAGGATTATGGCCCATACTAACTTTAAAGGAGAAGACAGACGCCGGCCCGCACAGCTTAAATCTGTCTTTGAATTGTATTTTATGTTATGTGAGGGTACCCAGATAGCTAATTTTATTGTATTCGTGTAGTCTGAGTGCCATCACCTAATAATATGCACTCAGACTTGAGCTATCTGGGGATATGTTAAATGTCTGTGTTTACTGTAAGGGTTGTGACATTGCATGTTTAATGGTGATTTCTGTCCTGTTGTCCCCACATGTGTATTGGCGATTTCCCTTTGTCTTGAGAGATAATTGAATTACTCCTCGGGTGTCTCCAGGGCAGAGAGGAGGAAACCATGATGCATTGTGGCAATGTATTGTGTCTGTGTATCCTGAATTGCTGCATATCTGTCCTGTGTCACAGTCTTCCTTCTGGTCCCCTAGGGGCTTGTCCACCAGATGGGGACCTGCATAAATACGGGCGGGTAGCCCTCAATAAAGAGTTCCTGTTTTATCCTTAATCATGTTGAGGCTGATGTTTGGGTAACTGATCGACACTGGGGGATTGCTATACGCTGGGAGATTTGCTATACTCCCCTGGCTATAACTACTAGCTCTTGTAAGAGCTGTTCCTGCTCTCTGGTTTTAGGAGAGGTTCCCCCACTGGAGCCTGGAGCCTTGTCGTAGGTCCAGGGTGGGTAGGAGACGGTGAGACCTCAACCAAGCTTCGGCGGTTCGTGGGGTCTGCAGTGCGTACGGTGTCAAGTGGAGTGCTGGGAGTCCTCGGAAAGCACTAGGAGCATCTATCAACGGAGGTACCCAGTCGGGGTACTAGGAGATCCGTTACACTGACGTAGACATAGAAGCTATTCGACTGGTTGTATATATTACCCAGAACAATCTTACAGTCTGTATAAAATTGAATGTCATCCACATGAATATCTAGCTCATGCTGTATAAAGTCTGCAATCTCCGCAGCTAGTACAGTCCCACAAAGTTTGAGCCTAGGAAGGGTGTGTTCGGGTTTCGGAGCTAATTTAGCCTTTCCAAGCAGAAATCCAACATGAGCTTCATTGTAATAGTCTCTGAATTCTGTGGCATTACCACTGGGCTGGAAGGCTTTCATTACAGCAGCACAGTTAGAGGAGATTTTATGTAACCTCAGACAAGATTTTGAAAGCATACCTTGTGTCCTTTTGAGCAGATCTATGGCTTCCTCCGCTGGGGCAAGGATTTGAGTGTGTCATCCACGTAGAAGTCTCTTTCAACGAAGTTTCAGGCATCTTTCCCCAAAACTCTTGACTCACCATCAGAGGCAGCCCTACGTAGGCCATATGTAGCAACAGCGGTGAAGGACTTTACCGAACACGTGCACCTTCATGCGTATTCAACCATTTCTTTGCTGTGTCATTGTCTCTGTGCCAAAGAAACCTGAGATAATTTCTGTGGTCTTGCCGTATGATAAAGCATTGGAACATTTGTTGAATATCTGCAATAATGGCAATTGGCTCCTTTCTGAATCTCATAAGTACTCCTACTAGATTATTGGGCAGGTTTGGGACCGGTAAGAAGGACGTCGTTTAGAGATACGCCATTATGTTTGGCACTTTGAGTCGAATAGCACTGTTATCTGGTTTGGTTTCTGTGGGTGATTATACTCCAAAGGAGGGAAGGTTCCAGCATTCTGCATGCTCTTGCAAAGGTGGAGCCGGGCTCTGCATGGTCATTTGTGGCCATGAAGGCCATAAAATGATTTTTCATTTCGGGTTTGTTTTTTACGTCGTTTGCAAGGAGATGATTCTGGATTATTTTAATAAACTCTTTGTCATCTATGGACAAGGCTAATGTGTTGTACAAAACACTGAACTTTCTAAGTTGTCATAAAGGGTAGAAATGATTGTCTGGTGCCTTAAGGAGGTTGGAAAGCTTTTCCTTTACCTCGTAATGATGAACACATGGCTTAAAGAGAGGTTTGCGACCATTTTTGAGCACAAAAGTTTGAAGGAGTTCACTTGAGATGGTTTGTGGCTCTTATTTATACATACATCGCCCACAATCACCTAGCACAGTTTGAGTCTCTGTGCTTATGGGGCATTGTCAGGACCGTTGCATTGTTGCAGCATCTTGTGGACTCTCAGAATGTCTCTCCTGAGCAAGAGTAGGACGTCAGCATTCATGTCCATAGGAGGAATCTCACTAGCTAGATGTTTCAAGTGGAATGTGTCACGGATGGTGTATAACAGAAAACTAGAAGACACAAATGAAGAGCTGACTGACTTGATCCAAAACTAAGGAACCAACGGGTAAGCCCTGTAAGCCCTAGCTTCTCTCCCTTTCTGCTTAGCCTATGCAAAATTCTCAATGGTAAAAATTTGCATACTCTCGTTCCTCGACTGTATGACGCCTTGAACACCCTATAATAGTGAGGGGACACGACCCACCGGCTCCCTACACTTAATACGGAGGGAGTCAGGGTCACCTCGGATCAAGCAAACAGGAAAACAAAGATAAATGAACAGACTTATCTGTAGAAGCATCAGTTGTAGCATCCAGCATGCACACACCTTCAAGAAGTTGTATAAACCGCAAAGTGATGCAGTATGGGAGGGGATTTAAAGGGATGCAATCAGTGCAACTAGATAACAGCTGAGAGAGGGAAACGAGATGACAAAACGAAAGCAAAACAAAAGAACCTCAAGCAGGAGGTTCTAAAGAACGCCTGTCAGAGCTTCACAGATGTCTGGCGGTTGACGAGTACCCCTCCTTCTACGAGTGGACTCCGGACACTCAGAGCCCACCTTCTCAGGATGGACCTATGGAAAGCCCTGATGAGACGAGTGGCCTTAATGTCAGTCACTGGGACCTCACATCCTCTCCTCAGGACCTTAACCCTCCCAATGAACGAGGTACTGGAGAGAACCGCGGACAACACGAGAATCCACAATCCTAGAGACCTGAAATTCAAGGTTACCATCAACCACAATCGGAGGAGGAGGCAAAGAGGAGGGTACAATGGGTTGGACATAGGTTTTAATAGGGACTTATGAAAAAACATTATGGATCTTCCAAGTCTGAGGAAGATCAAGACGGTAGGCAACAGGATTGATGACGGACAAGATTTTGTAAGGCCCAATAAACTTAGGACCCAACTTCCAGGAGGGAACCTTCAATTTTATATACTTAGTAGACAACCACACCAGATCACCAACATTCAGGACCGGACCAGGCACACGTCTCTTATCCGCCACACGCTTATATCTCCACTCATGCTCTTTAGATTATTCTGAATCTTTTGCCAAATAGATGACAAAGACGAGGAGAATCTCTTCTCATCAGGTAAACCAGAAGACCCCTCTCCAGAGAATGTCCCAAACTGCGGATGAAACCCATATGCACCAAAAAATGGCGACTTATCAGAGGACTCCTGACGACGGTTATTTAAAGCAAACTCAGCAAGGGAGAGAAAAGAACACCAATCCTCCTGATTCTCCACCACAAAACAGCGCAGATATGTCTCCAGATTCTGATTGACGCGCTCTGTCTGGCCATTCGACTGTGGGTGGAAAGCAGAAGAGAATGACAACCGAACCCCAACGCGAGAACAGAGGCCTTCCAGAATCTGGAAACAAACTGCGTGCCCCTATCAGAGACTATGTCGGAAGGAATACTATGCATTTGGACAATGTGATCAATAAATGCCTGCACCAGCGTCTTAGGCATGGGCAACCCAGGAAAAAGGATGAAATGCGCCATTATTGCCTAAACGGTCCACCACCACAGAATCACAGTCTTCCCGAGGACGAGGCAGGTCCGTAATGAAGTCGATGGACAGATGTGTCCAAGGACGGGAAGGAATGGGTAACGGGAGGAGAGGACCTGATGGCCGTGAATGAGGGACTTTGGCACGAGCTCAGGTCTCGCAGGCTGCCACAAAACCCTCAACCGACTTATGAAGCGCCGGCCACCAGAATCTCCGAGCGATGAGATCCACTGTGGCTCTACCCCCCGGGGAACGTATCCGGAAGCGAGATTTTAGGCTCAGAACAAACTCCATGAACGCAAGCAGAAACGGTCACCTCAAACTGAGAGACAGTTTTCCGGAGATCTGCTACCTCCAGTGAAAGACCCTGCATGCGGTCAATCAAGGTTGAAACCGGATTCATGCTTAAGACGGTTTTGGCGGTTTATAATGTCACGGATGGTGTAGCAGAAAACTAGAAGACACAAATGAAGAGCCGACTGACTTGATCCAAAACTAAGGAACCAACGGGTAAGCCCTGTAAGCCCTAGCTCTCTCCCTTTCTGCTTAGCCTATGCAAAATTCTCAATGGTAGAAATTTGCATACCCTCGTTCCTCGACTGTATGAAACCTGAACACCCTATAATAGTGAGGGGACACGACCACCGGCTCCCTACACTTAATACGGAGGGAGTCAGGGTCACCTCGGATCAAGCAAACAGGAAAACAAAGATAAATGAACAGACTTATCTGTAGAAGCATCAGTTGTAGCATCCAGCATGCACACACTCCAGGAAGTTGTATAAACCGCAAAGTGATGCAGTATGGGATGGGATTTAAAGGGATGCAATCAGTGCAACTAGATAACAGCTGAGAGAGGGAAACGAGATGACAAAACGAAAGCAAAACAAAAGAACCTCAAGCAGGAGGTTCTAAAGAACGCCTGTCAGAGCTTCACAGATGTCTGAGGGTGACAGAATGATGGTATGCAGCTTCGGGAGTAGGAATTTAATCTCTTTGATCAGGTATCTGGTCTCATTCAATTAACGTTGGCAAGGGTACGGTATATGAACGTTCCCTTTAATGGAGGAGATAAGGTATCCAGTGGCTCTTCTACCATAAGTCTCTACACGACCAGAACAAGTGTTTAGGGTGTATGGTGTTGCTTCTCTCGTTATGCCGAAGATCTCAAAGAATTTAGGTTTTTCCAGAGACCTATTGCTTTGTTCATCTATAATGGCATACAGTACATTCTGGTAGCCTTTTCAGATTGCCCTTCTGGGTAGACATTGACCAAACACACTTTTGCACAGCACTTGGAACCAGTCTCCTTGCCGCATATTTCCATACAGAAGGAGGAGACAGTCGTTGTAGCTAGCTCTTGAGTCGGTGTCTCCCCGGCATGAAGTGCAATGACTTTGGTTGCGGCTTGAGATGGTGCGTTGTCTGGAGGCAAAGTAGGATGCATTGATGTAACATGCTTGTCACTGCTGCGTTCTGCACACCTGATGATAGTTTTACAGTTTTTTGCCATATGATTTGACACTCCAAGCTCTTTGAGTGTCTCTTTGCGTTCATGCAAGGTCTTTGGCCTGAGCCCGGCCACAACATTCTTTTAAAGGATGATGTCTTTTGTGGATAGGGCACATGCGATTAGGGTGCCTTTCTTTAAGGACGGGGGATTCCTTCCTAGTAGTGGAGGTTGCAATAAGTGAGACATTTGTTTTCCTAACTGATACTGTTCCCTTTAAGTCTCTACGTTTACTTGTTGTGTTGTCACACCTTGAGCATGAGGATGAAGCAGGTAGAGTGGATTCTGTGAAGTCAAAGATAGGATCATTCTTCTTCCGAGCTTGGTCACTGATGAATCTGGAAAAATAAGAGAAAGAGGGAAAAGACACCTTGTGTTCTCTTTTATATTTGGAGCCCTGGTCTGCTCATTTTTCTTGCATGCCGTGTGGTAGTTTTAACACAATTGGATTGACACCATGGGCAGTATCAAGGTAACTCAGTCCTGGCAGATGTAGGTCCATTTTCGCCAATTCGAATTCCTTTAGTCGGTTGCTCAGATCCTGGAGCTTGCGATTGTCCTTGCCAGTTATTTTTGGGAAGGCTTGAAGTCTCTTGAATAACGCATTTTCTATAGCTTCAGAACTGCCAAAGGTCTGTTCAAGTCTCTCCCATGCTGCAGCGAGACCTTCCTCTGAGTGGTCTGCATGAACTTCTCTTAATGTCTTTACGCATTGTGCGGATTCTGGGCCTAACCAGTTGACAAGCAAGTCAAGTTCTTACTTGGCAGTGAGGTTAAGGTCGCTGATTACTGCTTTAATGGTCGATTTCCAGGCTTTGTAGTTTTCAGCATGGTCATCATACTTTGAGAGGCTAATGTTTCTCAGCTCCCTGCGCATCATGTATCTGGCAAAGTCCGACATGTCTGATCTCCCATTCCTTGCTGCTGGATTGCATTGTGGTGTCTCTGGGGCATGTAGGAGCACATAAGGCTTAGATTGATCAGGACAGAATGATGTGGCATAAGGATTAAGTTGTCAACCAATATTAACCGGACAGAAATAATCTAAAAAAAAAAAAAAAAACCGACCCACAAGGAGCCTCAGTTATCGCCAAAAAATGAACATGACTTTCGCATATATGAAAATCCAAAAAAGCTTTATTAGAAATATACATATACAGTACATACATACATAATGATAAAAAAGGCAGCACAAGGCGGGACACACGGATGAGGAACAGGACCCAAGGAGAGGCCGGGAGATTAGCACACCAAAGGACAGGGAAAAAGAATACTAGCTAGAAAAACACACCAAAAAACCTCATGGCAGCAAAGCCCCAAACAAAGTACAAGAGAGGCAATAGTAATAAAGTTGAGGTTTGGTGAAAGAACAAAATGAGCATACCCTGAGTGGTGTAGCGATCTCTCGGCCGACTCCTGACCCAACGCCGTTTCGCCAGAAACCTGGCTTCTTCCGGTGATGTGGAAACATATGAAAAACATCTCCCCTATATAGTGCCCACACAGGTGTGTGGAAGATAATTAAGATAATTAAGATTGCAGGACCTGGTGACGCCTGCACCAATGATGTTGGAACTCCAGTAATTGGGGACCAATCAGCGGAGGCATGTGAGCCTAATGAGGGCGGAACTGGGCTGACGCGGCGATCATGTGATCAAACACATGACCGCAGTGTCAAAAGTATGTCCAGGAACAAGCGCTGTGTTGGGAAATGACGTGATGACGTAAGGACGTCACGCTCCCCTCTCCTCCCCACCGCTTGGCTGCCCTACCGAACCGCTGATGCCGGCGTCTCCTGCTCTCTCCTGCTGCCGCCTGTGTTAGCGCCTCTCCCGGGTCTGTGTCTGTATGTAGCGACGCTGGCTCGAACAGACTGAGTGGCGGTGGTGATTTTACTTCAGCCTTCCTCCTCTTGCTTCTCCTGGTGCGGCGCCTCACTGCTGCTTGGTTCCTCCTGAGCTAGCTCCCGTGGTCAGCGGCGTCTGGAAGAGTTTCCTGTTTCTGCATGCTGCAATCGTGATAGCGGGGGTTCGAGTGGCCCCTCTGACTCTCCGGTTCTCTGACTCTCTCCGTTCTGCCTTTTGCCCTCCTGCCTTCACTGCCTTCCTGCCTCCACGCTTGTCTACAGCTTGCAAACCTCCGAAGAGTGTCCCCCTGCCTTTTCCACCTGGGTACTTGGGCACCATCATAGTACCGAAGACTGTTGAGATTGTTCCTTCATCTTCCCCTTCTACTAATATGAACTAACTGAGCAATTCAACTGAGCAACCAGTTAATTTAATTAAGTTCTCATTTACCAGCTAATTCACTAACCATTTAATGTGTTCAAAGTGTTTTTGATCTGATAGTCTATACGGTACACTGCACCTACAGAAAAGCATTGGACTTTGCGGGGGGGGAGGGAAAGAAAAAAAAAAGGTTAAAAAAAAAAAGGAAAAGAAGAAAGTAAGAAAGAGGGAGGAAAGAAAAGAAAAAACAAACAAACAAAAAAACAAACAAACAAACAAAAAAAAACTAACTCTTGTTCATGGGGGCAGAGAGAGAGGGAGGTGCCTGGTGAGGGGGAAAGAAAGGGAAAAAAATAAAAAAATAAAAAATAAAAACTTCTGAGAAAGAGAGAGAAGGAAGGAAAAGGAGAGTTCCGAAAACTTAATTTAAAAATAAATAAAAAAAAAAAAAAAAAAAAAAAAGATTTATAAAATAAAAAGGGGAAATGGCACCCAAAGCAAGTAGGCGCTCTGTCGATCTTTCTGGGCAGAAATCGGCCGTTAAATCCTCCGAAGGAGGAAAGATAGATCAATTTTTGAGGTCCCCCAGGGTCAACACCAGAGGCGGGCAGAAAGACAGCAGTTCTAAAAAGAATGAGAACTCTGAAGTGATGGAATCCGAAGTACAAAAAGATTCCGGGAACCCCCAAGGGGTGGAGGGAATGGACAGAGAAGATGTTATCAACCCCAATCCCTCACCGTTAAAAGAAATCTTACTGGCAGTAAAGCAGAATGGGGACCTAATACAGGCCATTACAATCCAGCTTGGCGCAATTCAAGTTGATGTGGGACTGATAAGGGACGATCTGTCCAAAATTGGAGATAAGGTTAATAATGTGGAGAGCTCTATGGCTACTATTCAAAATGAATACAAAGAATTAAACACTGAGATGTCCAACTTTAAGACAGACTTTAACCTCCTTAAAAAAAAGGTGGCGGATTTGGAAGATAGATCCCGCAGGTGCAATGTAAGAATCCTGGAGATCCCAGAGGGTGCTGAAGACAGGAACCACACTCAATTTATACAGACGTTGATTCTTGAAAATTTTGGGAGAGAACATTTTTAATCTTTTTTTCTAGTAGAAAGAGCCCACCGAGTCCCAGGCGGTAAATCAATTCCGGGGAGACAACCACGGACCCTCCTTGTAAAAATGCTGACTTTCAGAGACAGGGATATAGTACTAAGGCGGGCGAGGGAATGTCCCCCTGTTTCCCCTGATGGAAATAGACTGGCCTTCTTTCCAGATTTCTCAAAAGATGTTCAAGAAAAGAGACGCTCCTTTAATACTGTTAAAAAGAGATTAAGAGAAAGGGAGATTAAGTATTCACTTCTCTTCCCAGCCAAACTCCGGATTATTTTTAACGACACAACTTCATTTTTTGATACGCCGGATAAGGCTGCGGAGTGGCTTTAACGAAATGATATGTGATCCAATTGCTCTGGCGGGAACAAGGGATCAAAGTCTTTATAGATGATGCTTTTTATTCTCCCTGTTCTCTCTTTAAGCAGAGGTTGGGCCGTTAGAGTGGAGGGGTGGTCATAGGCGAGAGATCTGCTGCTTTATAAGCGTGGATTATTTGGAGTGGGGGTTGGTTGGGTGGGGGGGGATGATTGAGGGGGGCTGTGATGTGTCCAATATGGGGAAGAGAAGGGTGTTTTTTTTTTAAATGTTTTTTTCCCTTCGTTAACTATAATGTCAATTAGAATTCTCACTTGGAATGTCAGGGGCCTGGGGGATAGGAGAAAAAGACAAGCGGTCTTTGATCTGATGCGCTACATCTCCCAGCCATTGTATGTTTGATAGAAACACATTTTACTGGGGAGACCTCCAGGGTGGCCACCAGGGGATGGGCTGCGCACACGTACCATTCTATCTTCTCTAGTCATTCTAGAGGAGTGTCTGTTTTTATTCACAGAATGATTGACTTTAAGTGCGAGGCATCCTCTGTTGACCACCAGGGGAGATTTGTCTTCCTATACTGTAAGTTGGCGGGGAAGATGTGTATCTTGGCCTTTGTCTATATCCCACCCCCATTTGCCTTTTCAGTTCTTATTTCTCTGCTAAAATTTATGGAAAAATGGCCTGAATGTCTCACATTGATTATGGGTGACTATAATTGTGTTATCAATCCCGTGGTCGATAGGGTCTCTATGGTGGGCAGAGGAGATGCCTCTGTTGGATGTTTGGGGAAGTTTGGGACAGGGGAGAAGGGTTTTTTCATGCATCAGTAAATTAGGAAGATCTATGTCCAGAATAGACCATGCTTTGATTAATAAAAAATATGTGCGATATGTTAAACGAATGAAGTATGAGACCAGGTCACTCTCGGATCATCTCCCCCTACTCCTTGAACTCTGCCCGATCTATGATAAACAAATGGGGCGGTCTACATTTAGACTTAACCCCTACTGGTTATCAGTAATAAAGAATCATGAAATAATACAAAAGGAAATTAACCAATTTTGGGAGGCTAATTATACTTCAGCAAAAATACAAGTAGTATGGGACACCTTCAAGGCTTATATGAGGGGAATAATGGTTAGTAATATCGCCAACCTGAGAAAGGAGTATGGGGAAAAGGAGGAAAATTTAAAAGAGCAAGTTTCTTTAGCTACTCAATCTTTCTATATAAATAGGACAGAGGGAAATAGGGAAACTATGGATAAGACCACACAACTATACTCAAATTTTTTATTGGAGAAGGCCCAACAGAGTTTATTTTTTAAGGGTCAAAAATATTTTACAGAATCAGGGCGTCCAGGCAAACTCTTATCTAGGGTTATCTCGAACCAGGATCCCAAGAAACATATAGATAGTATCCGACTGGCCAATGGGAGGATAGTTACTGGACAAAACCCTAAAGAGAAAGCCTTTTTGGACTACTTTTCAGAGCTGTATAGAGCCGATTGTAGGATAACGGATGAAATGATGGATGTTTATCTTGATGGTATTACTTTTCCCACTATTACTTCGGCTCAAAGGAGGGTACTCGACGCTGACCTCTCAATTCAGGAGCTTGCAGGGGCTATTAAACTTTGTTCCGGTAACTCTACCCCCGGGTCAGATGGACTACCATATAAATTCTATATTAAATACAAGGATTTTATTCTTCCAAAATTGCTGGGGGTCTTTGCTGATTCGGCGGTGGAGGGGACCCTACCGGGTTCAATGTCGGAAGCCGTGATTATACTAATCCCCAAAAAAGGTAAGGACCCTATAGATTTGGGATCGTATAGACCGATCTCACTGCTGAACGCGGACGTAAAGCTCCTGGCGAGGATTCTGGCTACAAGACTCGCGGGGGTTATCTCCTCCATTGTTCATCCGGATCAGAACGGTTTTATCCTAAAAAAGGGTACTCATCACAATCTTCACCGGCTCTATGCCAATATACAGGCACCTAGTGGGTCTGCTCGCTCCATCCTGTCACTGGACGCCTCTAAGGCCTTTGACAGGGTGGAGTGGCGATTCCTCTGGAAGGTTCTGGCCAGGATGGGTTTTGGGGAGAGATTTATAAATATGATCAAACTACTGTACATATCCCCTACGGCTAAGCTGAGTCTTAATGGGAGCCTTACTAGTAGTTTTAACCTAAACAGAGGTACTCGCCAGGGCTGTCCATTATCACCACTCCTATTTGACATTTATATTGAGCCTCTGGCTCTGGCTATTAGGCAGGACGCCCAGGTTAGAGGTTTTGGAGTACTGGGTGTGAAGGATCGCATTTCCCTATATGCAGACGATGTCCTCTTTTTTATAGATAGTACAGAAATAACTCTACCAAGAATTATGGGGATGGTGAAACTATTTGGTGAGGTATCAGGCTTAGACATAAACTGGTCAAAGACTAGTTTGATGCCAATAGACCCTCTTTCCCAGAAGGAGTCCTTGACTACCCAGCTAGATGTCGTTGACACCATTAAATACTTGGATATGACTATATCTCCCAAGGTTGAAAACTGCATTCAACTCAATCTGATCCCATTGATAACGAAAATTAGGACAAAAATAGGGATTTGGCTGAGACTTCCTCTATCTAGGGCGGATCGAGTATCACTGGTCAAAATGGTGATTCTACCTCAAATCCTTTATGTTCTTAGGAATATACCTATCTGGATAGAGGATAAATATTTTAAACTTATGGAAAGAATAATTAACGACCTAGTGTGGGGAAGGAAACGTGTGCGGCTCAAATTGGAATATTTATATAAACCTTTGGAGCAGGGGGGATTAAATCTCCCCTGCATCAAGGGTTACTTTATTGCCGCTCAGCTATGGACGTGCCAGGAATGGCAAAATATTACCTTCCTAAGCAGGTTAGTGAGAAGTTCCCCATATAATAACATATCAGGGCCATAAAGAGACTATAAAATTATTACTCAAAATTTGGGCTACTACTAGAGCATGGTTGGGGGTAAAGGGTTCACTCACATTCACGCCTCTTTGGCATAATATTCACTTACAGTCCTTAGAAGGTATAGCAAGAGATCAATTTTGGCAAAAAAACGGAATCCTTTAGATCACACAGGTTGTTGAGAATAGAGAGATTAAGTCATTTGTGGAATTATCACACAATATAGGGAATCTTTCATGGCTTAGGTATTTCCAGCTTCGGTCAGCACTTTTCAGTTTGAACGATAAATCACTATTAGAAATAGATAATGTTTCTTTGTTAAATGGGTGGATAGGGAACGTTTCACAATGTATGAAGATTTCAAATATAAAGTCGTGGCCAAAAGTTTTGAGAATGACACAAATATTAGTTTTCACAAAGTTTGCTGCTAAACTGCTTTTAGATCTTTGTTTCAGTTGTTTCTGTGATGTAGTGAAATATAATTACACGCACTTTATACATTTCAAAGGCTTTTATCGACAATTCCATGACATTTATGCAAAGAGTCAGTATTTGCAGTGTTGGCCTTTCTTTTTCAGGACCTCTGCAATTCGACTGGGCATGCTCTCAATCAACTTCTGGGCCAATTCCTGACTGATAGCAACCCATTCTTTCATAATCACTTCTTGGAATTTGTCAGAATTAGTGGGTTTTTGTTTGTCCACCCGCCTCTTGAGGATTGACCACAAGTTCTCAATGGGGTTAAGATCTGGGGAGTTTCCAGGCCACGGACCCAAAATGTCAAAGTTTGGTCCCCGAGCCACTTAGTTATCACTTTTGCTTTATGGCACGGTGCTCCATCGTGCTGGAAAATGCATTGTTCTTCACCAAACTGTTGTTGGATTGTTGGAAGAAGTTGCTGTTGGAGGGTGTTTTGGTAACATTCTTTATTCATGGCTGTGTTTTTGGGCAATATTGTGAGTGAGCCCACTCCCTTGGATGAGAAGCAACCCCACACATGAATGGTCTCAGGATGCTTTACTGTTGGCATGACACAGGACTGATGGTAGTGCTCACCTTTTCTTCTCCGGACAAGCCTTTTTCCAGATGCCCCAAACAATCGGAAAGAGGCTTCATCGGAGAATATGACTTTGCCCCAGTCCTCAGCAGTCCATTCACCATACTTTCTGCAGAAGATCAATCTGTCCCTGATGTTTTTTTTGGAGAGAAGTGGCTTTTTTGCTGCCCTTCTTGACACCAGGCCATCTTCCAAAAGTCTTCGCCTCACTGTGCGTACAGATGCGCTCACACCTGCCTGCTGCCATTCTTGAGCAAGCTCTGCACTGGTGGCACTCCGATCCCGCAGCTGAATCTTCTTTAGGAGACGATCCTGGCGCTTGCTGGACTTTCTTGGACGCCCTGAAGCCTTCTTAACAAGAATTGAACCTCTTTACTTGAAGTTCTTGATGATCCTATAAATTGTTGATTGAGGTGCAATCTTAGTAGCCACAATATCCTTGCCTGTGAAGCCATTTTTATGCAACGCAATGATGGCTGCACTCGTTTCTTTGCAGGTCACCATGGTTAACAATGGAAGATCAATGATTTCAAGCATCACCCTCCTTTTAACATGTCAAGTCTGCCATTTTAACCCAATCAGCCTGACATAATGATCTCCAGCCTTGTGCTCGTCAACATTCTCACCTGAGTTAACAAGACGATTACTGAAATGATCTCAGCAGGTCCTTTAACCTCCTCAGGACCGCCGTACGCAGGATTGCGTCTTTGCGGCGGTCCTGTTGTTCTGGGTGGACGCGCCGGTGCGTCCTCTCGCGAGACGCGAGATTTCGTGCATTGCCGGCCCGCGCATGCGCATCGCGGGCCGGCAAAAGTTAAAGAAGTATTTCGTCACCAGTCTGCCAGCCACGATCATTGGCTGGCAGGCTGGCGATTTTCAAAAAATCAAATCAGAAGCCAGATAACAGATCATATTAGTAAATATGATCTGTTATATGGCTTCTCTGCTTCTCTGCTGGTCCTTTTCGTCGGTTGGATCCAGCAGAGAAGCAGAGATCACTGTGAGTACCCACCAACACTACACCTTAGCCCCTGATCACCTTCCATCACCCCCATCATCCTAATTAACCCCTTGATCGCCCCCTGTCAATCACTTAGTGAAAGACAAAAAGTGATCAGTGTAAACTGTCACTTTTTTTTTTCACTAGTATTGGCTGTTAGGTTTTAGGGATAGTTTAGGCTCCTTGGTTAGGTAGTTAGCGTCAGTTAGCGCCCAGCCCACCGCACCGCAGTCACTTTTATTCGCTGTTTAGCGTATCGCTAATCAGCATTTGTACTTTTATAGTATCTGTAAGTGATCAAAACTGATCACGGTCAGATCTATAATAGTATTAGTGTCACCTTAGTTCGCCCTCCACTCAAAACGCAGTGTTTGCCCAATCAGGCCTGATCGGTCGCCCACACGTGCGTTCACCCACGCCCGCCCCACCGCAGTGACAAAAAAAATTTGTTTTTTGATCACTGCACATTCACTTTACACGCACTGCGGCGATAAAAAAATCAGTTTTGATATTTTTTATCAACCTCAGCGGCCTCCGGTACTTCGCTAGCCTCCCCTTTGTAAGACAGGCTTGCTTTTTTTCTTGGGTAGTCTCAGGGAATACCCCTAAATTTAGTAGTCCAAAATGTCAAACAGGGGGTATTCTTCTGAAGAGGCCTACAGGATTCTGACCCAGTCGGATGAGGAGTGGGAACCCTCATCTGACGAATCTAGCGGGTCAGAATATGAACCTGTGGAAAGCAGTGGCTCTCTGACCCAAAGTTCGGACGAGGAGGTGGAGGTCCCTGGCAGCACCAGGCATACCCGGCCCCGTGTCGCTAGACCACAGGTTATGCAGGATCCGCTTCAAGAGCAGCAGAGTGGGGCTGTCGCTGCCGGATCACGTGGTGAGGCATACACCAGCAGCGCAGCCCTTCCTGGACCTAGTACCAGCACTGCCGTACAACATGGTGACGTGGCGAGCACCAGAAGGGCAGTTGAAGCTGGTACGGTGGCACGTGCAATAGTTACCCCGTCGCAGCCACCGCGCAGACAGGCCCGTAGAGCCCCTAGAATCCCTGAGGTGCTGGCAAACCCTGATTGGCAGTCACCAACTTCAGCCGCACCTGTAGTTCCCCCTTTCACCGCCCAGTCTGGAGTTCGGGTTGAGACGGCTCAAATCGGTTCGGCCCTGGGATTTTTTGAGCTGTTCTTGACTGCGGAGCTCTTGGACTTAGTCGTGGCAGAGACAAACCGGTATGCCACACAATTTATATCCGCCAACCCGGGAAGCTCTTATGCCCAGTCTTTCCGGTGGAAACCAGTCCAAGTTTCCGAACTTAAAATTTTTCTGGGCCTTCTCCTCAACATGGGTCTAACTAAAAAGCATGAATTGCGGTCATATTGGTCCACGAACCCGATTCATCACATGCCCATGTTCTCTGCTGCTATGTCCAGGACACGATTTGAGACCATCCTGCGTTTCCTGCACTTTAGCGACAACACCACCTCCCGTCCCAGAGGCCACCCAGCTTTTGACCGGCTCCACAAAATTCGGCCCCTCATAGACCATTTCAACCAGAAATTTGCAGATTTGTATACCCCCGAGCAAAACATCTGCGTAGACGAGTCCCTAATACATTTTACCGGGCGCCTTGGCTTCAAACAATACATCCCAAGCAAGCGTGCCCGGTATGGGGTCAAATTGTATAAGCTCTGTGAAAGGGCCACAGGCTATACCCACAAATTTCGGATCTATGAGGGAAAAGATCAGACCCTGGAGCCGGTTGGTTGCCCTGACTACCTGGGGAGCAGTGGGAAGACAGTCTGGGACTTGGTGTCACCCTTATTCGGCAAGGGGTACCATCTTTATGTGGACAATTTTTACACAAGTGTGGCCCTCTTTAGGCATTTGTTTCTAGAACGGATTTGCGCCTGTGGCACCGCGCGAACTAGTCGCGTGGGCTTCCCCCAACGGCTTGTAACCACCCGTCTTGCAAGGGGGGAGAGGGCTGCCTTGTGTAACGAAGAACTGCTCGCGGTGAAATGGAGAGACAAGCGTGACGTTTACATGCTCTCCTCCATTCACGCAGACACGACAATCCAAATTGAAAGGGCAACCCGTGTCATTGAAAAGCCCCTCTCAGTCCACGACTATAATGCGCTCATGGGAGGGGTGGACTTCAATGACCAGATGTTGGCTCCCTATTTAGTTTCCCGCAGAACCAGACGCTGGTATAAGAAGGTGTCTGTATATTTAATTCAATTGGCTGCCTATAATAGTTTTGGTTTCTACAGTAAGGCTGGGAGAACAGGATCCTTCCTCAAATTCCAGGAAGAGATCATCGAGAACCTCATTTATCCGGGAGGTTCCGTGGCCCCATCCACCAGTGTAGTTAGCCGTCTACACGAGCGACATTTCCCCAGTGTCGTTGCTGGTACCTCAACCCAACCGCCACCCCGAAAAAAATGTCGTGTCTGTAGCAGGAGTGGAATAAGGCGTGACACCCGCTATTTCTGTCCTGACTGTCCGGACCACCCTGCCCTATGCTATGGTGAGTGTTTCCGGAAGTACCACACACAGGTACACCTAGCATAGGGATTACATCTCACCAGGACAGGCACACAGGGCTATTAGGGCCCTTTCTCTCACAGCTGCTGCAAACCTCTCCTTTCACCTGGGATAAAGTGCATAACGTACTTCGCCACATCTTTGGGCGATTTGCGCTTTGCACATTGTCCCATGGGGAAGGAGAGGTTTGTTCTATAAAAGTAAAAAAAACTAAACAAAAAAAAAATTACCGGTAAGTAAAAAAGTTAAAAAAAGTTAATATGTTCTGTTCTAAAGTTAATAAAGTTATTGCTTTGCGGCCTGGTTTTTTCTTTTTTGTTTTGTTTTTTTTTACCTTCCAGATGGACCAACCGATCGACCAGCTGCAGCACTGATGTGCATTCGGACAGAAGCATTGCGCTGCTGTCAGATTACACGCAAGTCGGTGTATGCGGCGCTGCAAGACGAGATTTCTCCTCTGCAGTAAAAGATACGTTTGCCGAGGCATATGAGCTGAGGAGGTGGCGGTGTTCATATACTTTGGCAAACACTTTGTATATATAAAAAAAAAAATCCCGGCAATGATTTATTCATCCACATCGATTGATGTGAATGGAGAAATCTGGTTTGCCAGGGCATACGAGCTGAAGTGGGTATGGATGTTGGGCGGAGCTCCTATGTCCTGGCAGACGCCTTTCCCCTCCTTTTTCTTTTTTTGGCAGAGATTTTTTCATCCACATTGATCGATGCGAATGAAGAAATCTGTGCCGTTCATTTTTTTCTTTCAGCCCAGAGGCTGAACGGAAAAAAAAAATCTCATTACCCGTATGCTCAATATAAGGAGAATAGCAGAAACTCCTAAAGCTGGGCATACATGTAATGATTGCGGAGACCCTCAAATGCCAGGGCAGTACAAACACCCCACAAATAACACCATTTTGGAAAGAAGACACCCCAAGGTATTCGCTGAGGGGCATATGTATTGAGTCCATGAAAGATTGAAATTTTTGTCCCAAGTTAGCGGAAAGGGAGACTTTGTGAGAACAAAATCAAAAAAATCAATTTCCGCTAACTTGTGCCAAAAATTTTTTTTTTCAATGAACTCACCATGCCCCTCATTGAATACCTTGGGGTGTCTTCTTTCCAAAATGGGGTCACATGTGGGGTATTTATACTGCCCTGGCATTTTAGGGGCCCCAAAGCGTGAGAAGAAGTCTGGTATCCAAATGTCTAAAAATGCCCTCCTAAAAGGAATTTGGGCCCCTTTGCCCACCTAGGCTGCAAAAAAGTGTCACACATCTGGTATCTCTGTATTCAGGAGAAGTTGAGGAATGTGTTTTGGGGTGTCTTTTTACATATACCCATGCTGGGTGAGATAAATATCTTGGTCAAATGCCAACTTTGTATAAAAAAAATGGGAAAAGTTGTCTTTTGCCAAGATATTTCTCTCACCCAGCATGGGTATATGTAAAATGACACCACAAAACACATTCCCCACCTTCTCCTGAGTACGGAGATACCAGATGTGTGACACTTTTTTGCAGCCTAGGTGGGCAAAGGGGCCCACATTCCAAAGAGCACCTTTCGGATTTCACAGGTCATTTACCTACTTACCACACATTAGGGCCCCTGGAAAATGCCAGGGCAGTATAACTACCCCACAAGTGACCACATTTTGGAAAGAAGACACCCCAAGGTATTCCGTGAGGGGCATGGCAAGTTCCTAGAATTTTTTATTTTTTGTCACAAGTTAGTGGAAAATGATGTTTTTCTTTTTTTTTTTTTTTTCATACAAAGTCTCATATTACACTAACTTGTGACAAAAAATAAAAAGTTCTATGAACTCACTATGCCCATCAGCGAATACCTTGGGGTCTCTTCTTTCCAAAATGGGGTCACTTGTGGGGTAGTTATACTGCCCTGGCATTCTAGGGGCCCAAATGTGTGGTAAGGAGTTTGAAATCAAATTCTGTAAAAAATGACCTGTGAAATCCGAAAGGTGCTCTTTGGAATATGGGCCCCTTTGCCCACCTAGGCTGCAAAAAAGTGTCACACATCTGGTATCTCTGTATTCAGGAGAAGTTGAGCAATGTGTTTTGGGGTGTCTTTTTACATATACCCATGCTGGGTGAAATAAATATCTTGGTCAAATGCCAACTTTGTATAAAAAAATGGGAAAAGTTGTCTTTTGCCAAGATATTTCTCTCACCCAGCATGGGTATATATAAAATGACACCCCAAAACACATTCCTTACCTTCTCCTGAGTACGGAGATACCAGATGTGTGACACTTTTTTGCAGCCTAGGTGGGCAAAGGGGCCCATATTCCAAAGAGCACCTTTCGGATTTCACAGGTCATTTTTTACAGAATTTGATTTCAAACTCCTTACCACACATTTGGGCCCCTAGAATGCCAGGGCAGTATAACTACCCCACAAGTGACCCCATTTTGGAAAGAAGAGACCCCAAGGTATTCGCTGATGGGCATAGTGAGTTCATAGAACTTTTTATTTTTTGTCACAAGTTAGTGGAATATGAGACTTTGTAAGAAAAGAAAAAATAAATAAAAAAATCATCATTTTCCGCTAACTTGTGACAAAAAATAAAAAGTTCTATGAACTCACTATGCCCATCAGCGAATACCTTAGGGTGTGTACTTTCCGAAATGGGGTCATTTGTGGGGTGTTTGTACTGTCTGGCCATTGTAGAACCTCAGGAAACATGACAGGTGCTCAGAAAGTCAGAGCTGCTTCAAAAAGCGGAAATTCACATTTTTGTACCATAGTTTGTAAACGCTATAACTTTTACCCAAACCATTTTTTTTTTTACCCAAACATTTTTTTTTTATCAAAGACATGTAGAACAATAAATTTAGAGCAAAATTTATATATGGATCTCGTTTTTTTCTGCAAAATTTGACAACTGAAAGTGAAAAATGTCATTTTTTTGCAAAAAAATCGTTAAATTTCGATTAATAACAAAAAAAGTAAAAATGTCAGCAGCAATGAAATACCACCAAATGAAAGCTCTATTAGTGAGAAGAAAAGGAGGTAAAATTCATTTGGGTGGTAAGTTGCATGACCGAGCAATAAACGGTGAAAGTAGTGTAGGTCAGAAGTGTAAAAAGTGGCCTGGTCTTTCAGGGTGTTTAAGCACTGGGGGCTGAGGTGGTTAATGACAGCAATGAAATGCAGTGGAAAGTTTTTTTTAGGATTAAGTTAATTTTCATGGCAAAGAAGGACTATGCAATTCATCTGATCACTCTTCATAACAATCTGGAGTATATGCAAATTGCTATTATAAAAACTTAAGCAGCAACTTTTCCAATTTCCAATATTTTTGTCATTCTCAAAACTTTTGGCCACGACTGTATATAAACTATTACTTAAGTCACGCTTTGGAGAGAAACAATCGCCGGGACAAAGGGCCTGGGGGATGGACTGTCCAGATATACAATTGGTAGGGTGGGGAAGTATCTTTAGTAATTCCCATTTACTATCCCATAACTTTAATCATGTTTTAATACAGTTCAATATTTACCATAGATTATATGTTACTCCCATCTGGCTAAATAAGTGCGGACTAAGAAATACTTCTAAATGTCCTCGCTGCGATACTCTAGGAGCGGACTACTTACACATGATCTGGGCTTGTCCAGAACTTGGAACCTATTGGAATGGTATTAATAATGTCCTTCTACAAAAACTGAAAATACGGATTCCCTTTGAGCCCCAATTGTTCTTATTGAATGATCTTTCTTCCCTAGGTAACCATAATTATAAATATAAAAAGATCCTGTTAGGTAGAATATTATTACTGGCCAGGGTCTTGATTAGTCGGAGTTGGTTTGCACATCATACTCCAGAGGTAAATAATTGGATAAATCTGGTTAATAAGGTTAAAAATTATGAACGGATTCTTTATAAGCAGAGAGACTCACTAGAGAAATGGATTAAGATATGGGCTGACTGAAAGTGATGAGTTAATATATATTCTCTTCTCTTTCTTCTCCCCTTCCTTCTCAGTTGCACGGGGGGGGGGGGAGGGGGGGCTGGACACATCACAGAGGGTGGGGAGGGTGGGAAATGGGGGGTTAAGGGTAAAGTGTTAACAAATAATTATATCAAGCTGAAGCTTGTTTCTGTTTTTCCTGTGTAGTGCTTTGGTATATTAATAAAGTTTGTGGAAAAAAAAAAAAAAAGTATGTGCAGGAACACGCCCAGAGTAAGCCACAAGGACCAATCCATGGCCCATACGGTCATATGGAGGGAGTGCCGGGGGCCATGCAGTCGGCGAAACCAAGCACCTGAGTAGCAGCGCATGTGATCGCGACGTCACAGGCACCAGGGAGACACGCCCCCACCGCAGGTCCACAGTCAGTGGGGAACGCCCAACCCCGGCACCGCAGGCAGGGCCTATGTGACGGAGCGGTCACGCGGTACATCACATGATCGCAGCGCCACAACTCAAGCAAGGATGCAGATACCAGCCCGCAGCTTTCTCCAGATGTAGGCAAGTAATCAATGTACATACACTGCGTGCAGAATTATTAGGCAAATGAGTATTTTGACCACATCATCCTCTTTATGCATGTTGTCTTACTCCAAGCTGTATAGGCTCGAAAGCCTACTACCAATTAAGCATATTAGGTGATGTGCATCTCTGTAATGAGAAGGGGTGTGGTCTAATGACATCAACACCCTATATTAGGTGTGCATAATTATTAGGCAACTTCCTTTCCTTTGGCAAAATGGGTCAAAAGAAGGACTTGACAGGCTCAGAAAAGTCAAAAATAGTGAGATATCTTGCAGAGGGATGCAGCACTCTTAAAGTTGCAAAGCTTCTGAAGCATGATCATCGAACAATCAAGCGTTTCATTCAAAATAGTCAACAGGGTCGCAAGAAGCGTGTGGAAAAAACAAGGCGCAAAATAACTGCCCATGAACTGAGAAAAGTCAAGCGTGCAGCTGCCAAGATGCCACTTGCCACCAGTTTGGCCATATTTCAGAGCTACAACATCACTGGAGTGCCCAAAAGCACAAGGTGTGCAATACTCAGAGACATGGCCAAGGTAAGAAAGGCTGAAAGACGACCACCACTGAACAAGACACACAAGCTGAAACGTCAAGACTGATTTTTCTAAGGTTTTATGGACTGATGAAATGAGAGTGAGTCTTGATGGGCCAGATGGATGGGCCCGTGGCTGGATTGGTAAAGGGCAGAGAGCTCCAGTCCGACTCAGACGCCAGCAAGGTGGAGGTGGAGTACTGGTTTGGGCTGGTATCATCAAAGATGAGCTTGTGGGGCCTTTTCGGGTTGAGGATGGAGTCAAGCTCAACTCCCAGTCCTACTGCCAGTTTCTGGAAGACACCTTCTTCAAGCAGTGGTACAGGAAGAAGTCTGCATCCTTCAAGAAAAACATGATTTTCATGCAGGACAATGCTCCATCACACGCGTCCAAGTACTCCACAGCGTGGCTGGCAAGAAAGGGTATAAAAGAAGAAAATCTAATGACATGGCCTCCTTGTTCACCTGATCTGAACCCCATTGAGAACCTGTGGTCCATCATCAAATGTGAGATTTACAAGGAGGGAAAACAGTACACCTCTCTGAACAGTGTCTGGGAGGCTGTGGTTGCTGCTGCACGCAATGTTGATAGTGAACAGATCAAAACACTGACAGAATCCATGGATGGCAGGCTTTTGAGTGTCCTTGCAAAGAAAGGTGGCTATATTGGTCACTGATTTGTTTTTGTTTTGTTTTTCAATGTCAGAAATGTATATTTGTGAATGTTGAGATGTTATATTGGTTTCACTGGTAAAAATAAATAATTGAAATGGGTATATATTTGTTTTTTGTTAAGTTGCCTAATAATTATGCACAGTAATAGTCACCTGCACACACAGATATCCCCCTAAAATAGCTAAAACTAAAAACAAACTAAAAACTACTTCCAAAAATATTCAGCTTTGATATTAATGAGTTTTTTGGGTTCATTGAGAACATGGTTGTTGTTCAATAATAAAATGAATCCTCAAAAATACAACTTGCCTAATAATTCTGCACTCCCTGTAATAACATGTTTTATAAGCCAAGGTAAGGGATACCTGACTGGCAGATAAGAGATCAATCTAATCAAATAGGATAAAATAGCATAGTATACAAGACATAATTAACCCCTTATTGAACTAATACACAGCGGACAGCAGTATCGCAGTGTGGACATGTGGGAATACACCTCACCACACCGCGATATTGTATCACATGACAATATTCAGACCCATTGTGCACGGTGTAATAAGTGCATTCATATATATAAGGAAACAGTGGCACGAATGCCAGTGTTCCAGAAACTCACTTAGCTTGACATAAAGTGCTAAATGCATAAAATTATTGATATAATTATATATAAGTGTTATCCAGGGCGCCCAATTATGGGAGCTTAAATTGTTACAGTTATAAATCATAAACAATTAATGACAATGCAGGTGCCATAATAATTAAACCAAAAA
Source organism: Bufo bufo (assembly GCF_905171765.1). Classification (NCBI taxonomy): domain Eukaryota; kingdom Metazoa; phylum Chordata; class Amphibia; order Anura; family Bufonidae; genus Bufo; species Bufo bufo. Next base: position 479,655,347 of record NC_053393.1, on the reverse strand, counting down.
CAGGAAATATACTGAACACAAGAAAAAAGAGTGAATGAGTGAGTGAGCAGGGTGCACGGTGCGGTGATAGAAAAAGGAGAAATTATACAGAATAATGAGTCCATATAATCAAAATATCTCAAAAGAGAAAATTATTATACAATATCGGAGAAGCTGTCAAAGTTATGACACAAGCGTATGGCCTGGAAAAATCCAGGATGTTATTGGATCCAAGGCACGTTTAAACAGTATTGCACAAAGGGACAGACTCTGTATGGGACCATGTCGCCACCGATGTGATCCTCCACTCCAGCAGGCATCGTAGGAAATGCTAGAAATAGATAAAGAAAGCACAGCATGTTAAAAAACAGGGAAATGACAGACAATAAAATTAAAAACAAGGGACCCGGGATGAGCAGAGGGACCCTAAGGGAACTCAAAACAGGAAAAAAATCGGTGGAGACATCCATCACGAGAAACATCCATTATAGAAAAGGGGCAAAGGAGAGGTCCTCATTTAACCCCCTGGGTGTCATGCTGTCTAATTCGTGAATCCAGCGTACTTCTTTTTGCGCCAAGATCTTCCTCCAGTTACCACAGCGTAGTGTCATGTATACCCTGTCGATACCACAGATTCTAAATTGCGAACTATCGCAGTCGTGAAACAATTTAAAATGTTTAGGAATGGTTTTTAGCAGAGTGATGTCATTTTCGTCTTTGGCGGCTTCAATGCCCAGAACATGTTCACGTGTCCTCCTCTTAAGCTCCCTAGATGTCAGCCCAACGTAAATACGTTGGCATGGACACTTCCCCACATATATCACACCTGGTGTATTGCAGGTGATGGTATGTGTGATAGTATATTGTTTGCTGTTGGTAAATGGGTTGCTGAAGGAAGTAGTCCTGTCAATATTAGAGCATGCAACGCACTTCCCACATGGGGTACATCCCCATTTGGGACCTTTTGAATCGGGATTCAATTTGGTCTCATGGCCTGGATGGTAACTGTTTACCAAAAGATCTTTTAGATTTTTAGTGCGTCTGTACGTAATGGAAGGACAAGTGGGTAATATTCTTACCAAGATGGGGTCTAGTTGTAGAATCTCCCAATACTTTGCTAATGTATCTCGGATAGATTTCCACTGTGGATTGAACAAGGTGATAAACCGTACCTTATCAGTTTGATTGTGTCGTTTACGGTTGTATGCCAGAAGTGTATGTCTCTTTGCTCGTTTCGCTTTCTGGTGACACTGCATAATATTCGCCTCTGAGTAGCCACGGTCGGAAAATCTTTTATGCAGGTCCCGAGACTGACTGTTGAATGCCTCGTCCGTTGAACAAATTCTCCTGGCCCTTAAGAACTGGCCATATGGAATACTGCGAATAAGGTTATGTGGGTGACAGGAGTGCGCATGTAGAACGGAGTTGGTGGACGTTGCCTTGCGGAACAGGTCTGTGGATATCCTACTGGACTCGTCTACACGAATCTGTACATCGAGAAAATCGAGGTATGTCTTATTAATCCTAGATGTCAATGTAATATTTTGATTGTTACAGTTAAGCAACCCCACCAACTCGGTGAATCCAGACTGTGGGTCCTGCCACAGATTCTTTTGACACTGCGGTCATGTGTTTGATCACATGATCGCCGCATCAGCCCAGTTACGCCCTCATTAGGCTCACATTCCTCCGCTGATTGGTCCCCAATTACTGGAGCTCCAACATCATTGGTGCAGGCATCACCAGGTCCTGCAATCTTAATTATCTTAATCATCTTCCACACACCTGTGTGGGCACTATATAGGGGAGATGTTTTTCATATGTTTTCATGTCCCCGGAAGAAGGCAGGTTTCTGGCGAAACGGCGTTGGGTCAGGAGTCGGCCGAGAGATCGCTACACCACTCAGGGTATGCTCATTTTGTTCTTTCACCAAACCTCAACTTTATTACAATTGCCTCTCTTGTACTTTGTTTGGGGCTTTGCTGCCATGAGGTTTTTTGGTGTGTTTTTCTAGCTAGTATTCTTTTTCCCTGTCCTTTGGTGTGCTGATCTCCCGGCCTCTCCTTGGGTCCTGGACCTCATCCGTGTGTCCCGCCTTGTGCTGCCTTTTTTATCATTATGTATGTATGTACTGTTTATGTATATTTATAATAAAGCTTTTTTGGATTTTCATATATGCGAAAGTCATGTTAACTGAGGCTCCTCGTGAGTTTTTTTTTTTTTAGATTATTTCTGTCCGGTTAATATTGGTTGACTATTGTATGCTCTTTGTGTCTTCAGAGTGCATTTTGTATCCTCAAGCTTTGACTTGAGATGGAATTCCGGACGCGCACTGCCCTATGGCATACACAGGCAGAAGACCTGTTTAACAATGGTGGGAGCACTGGTGAGGAGGTGGATGGTCGGCAGATAAGGGACCTCAAGAACGAACTCAAAAAGTACCATCTTAAACAGGTGAAGACGTGGTGGAATCAGGTATCACTTGAAAATTACCTCAAGTTTAACTACATTCCGAGAGGCCTAAGGATCCAAATTTTCCCCACATATAACAGTCAGGATACGGATTTTCTGACAAAGTGGGAGGAGTCATGTAAAACCTGCTCCAGGTCCTTGATACAGGCAATCATCGACCTGAACAAAAAAACATTATGTGAGTTGGAACCAATTATTAAATGCAGTACTGAACAACTTGTGTCACGGTTGTCTACCAGCGAACGAGACAGATGGGAAAAAGAGATTCAAGATTCATATGATGTATGGGAAAAACAAATTAAGTCAGTAAAAAGCAAAAAATTCCAGCGGGATAAATTAGACTTTGAGAACAACTTTGTCTATAAATGGCGCAAGTTCCTGGCTGAAACTAGATCTAGATCTAGCTCTGTGTCTTCGAGTACATCTGCGGGTGGTGAATCCAACCAGTCAGTGCGGTTACCTACACGAAATCCCAGCCGCAGAATGAAAAGGAAGGCATCTCCGACACATTACAAACAAAATTATCCTAAAAGTAACGCTGATAACCCAACACCTGACATCAACCCCAAGGTAATCAACTTATCGAACAAAGAATTGTCCAAAGCACAATTAGAAGTACTAAGCCTTGGTTTATCATTTGTGCCCTCTGACTATTTTGATTGTTTTACAGTAGTTAAAGACCTCAATCTCTTCGCTCGCAAGTTGATTTTTAAAAATATGTTTTTTACTAAGGATGTATCACAAGAAACCCTCACTACGCCACAAGAAATAGAAGCAGTCACAATTCTGGAGGAACTGATGGAGGAACAGGAACCAGGGGCTACTGGGCCATGTGGTAAGTTTCCATCCTCTCTCCTACCAAAATCAACCAGATTCCCGGCATTCAGTATGTACCCTAACATTCATGCCTTCGTACAGCTGGTCACTCGAGAGCTCCAAAAGATCTCAGCATCCTATCCTACTAGATTTAATAATCTGACCTTCACACAGAGAAGTGCTGTCAAAGAACTGCAAAAAATGAAGGAGGTGGTGGTTAAACCCGCCGACAAAGGCGGCAATGTGGTGGTGGGGCCTCGTGATGCATACGAAAAAGAAGCTTATAGACAACTCAGGGACTCCACCTGTTATAAACGTTTGACATTTAACCCTAGTGACCAGTACAAATGAGAATTGGTTGCCCTGGTGCAACGTGCCAAGGCAAATGGTATTATTACAAAAAAACAAGCTTTAAGCCTTGAATATCTGAATGTGGCGTGTCTATATTTACTCCCTAAAGTTCATAAAAATGATACATGTCCCCCTGGACGTCCCATCGTATCAGGGAAGGGGAATTTGTGTGAACCAGCCTGCAAATATATTGATTTTATGTTGCAGCCCCTTGTGGAACAACTTCCATCATTCGTGAAAGACACAACTGACTTTTTACGCCGCCTGAACGACCTCCATCTTGAATCGGACATGTGGATCGCCTCATGTGACGTTGAATCACTGTATACCAGCATTCGTCATAGGGACGGTTTGGAGGCGGTCCGGTTTTTCTTATCCATGTCCAACATCGAGGACGACTTGGGTGAGTTTGTTGTTGAGCTTCTTGAGTTTGTCCTAACTCATAATTTTTTTCTTTTTGGGGACGCCTTCTACCTGCAGCTCCAGGGAACGGCCATGGGAACGGCCTGTGCGCCATCCTACGCCTGTCTGTTCCTGGGGCTGTGGGAGAGGGAGGTGTTCCTGGCGGAGGTATACGGTGACATTGGCGAAGTCCAGATGTGGGCCCGCTACATCGACGATATTATCGTCGTGTGGCAGGGCCCACAGTCTGGATTCACCGAGTTGGTGGGGTTGCTTAACTGTAACAATCGAAATATTACATTGACATCTAGGATTAATAAGACATACCTCGATTTTCTCGATGTACAGATTCGTGTAGACGAGTCCGGTAGGATATCCACAGACCTGTTCCGCAAGGCAACTTCCACCAACTCCGTTCTACATGCGCACTCCTGTCACCCACATAACCTTATTCACAGTATTCCATATGGCCAGTTCTTAAGGGCCAGGAGAATTTGTTCAACGGACGAGGCATTCAACAGTCAGTCTCGGGACCTGCATAAAAGATTTTCCGACCGTGGTTACTCAGAGGCGAATATTATGCAGTGTCACCAGAAAGCGAAATGAGCACAGAGACATACACTTCTGGCATACAACCGTAAACGACACAATTAAACTGATAAGGTACGGTTTATCACCTTGTTCAATCCACAGTGGAAATCTATCCGAGATACATTAGCAAAGTATTGGGAGATTCTACAACTAGACCCCATCTTGGTAAGAATATTACCCACTTGTCCTTCCATTATGTACAGACGCACTAAAAATCTAAAAGATCTTTTGGTAAACAGTTACCATCCAGGCCATCAGACCAAATTGAATCCCGATTCAAAAGGTCCCAAATGGGGATGTACCCCATGTGGGAAGTGCGTTGCATGCTCTAATATTGACAGGACTACTTCCTTCAGCAACCCATTTACCAACAGCAAACAATATACTATCACACATACCATCACCTGCAATACACCAGGTGTGATATATGTGGGGACGTGTCCATGCCAACGTATTTACGTTGGGCTGAAATCTAGGGAGCTTAAGAGGAGGACACGTGAACATGTTCTGGGCATTGAAGCCGCCAAAGACGAAAATGACATCACTCTACTAAAAACCATTCCTAAACATTTTAAATTGTTTCACGACTGTGATAGTTCGCTATTTAGAATCTGTGGTATCGACAGGGTATACATGACACTACGCTGTGGTAACTGGAGGAAGATCTTGGCGCAAAAAGAAGTACGCTGGATTCACGAATTAGACAGCATGACACTCAGGGGGTTAAATGAGGACCTCTCCTTTGCCCCTTTTCTATAATGGATGTTTCTCGTGATGGATGTCTCCACCGATTTTTTCCTGTTTTGAGTTCCCTTGGGGTCCCTCTGCTCATCCCGGGTCCCTTGTTTTTAATTTTATTGTCTGTCATTTCCCTGTTTTTTAACATGCTGTGCTTTCTTTATCTATTTCTAGCATTTCCTACGATGCCTGCTGGAGTGGAGGATCACATCGGTGGCGACATGGTCCCATACAGAGTCTGTCCCTTTGTGCAATACTGTTTAAACGTGCCTTGGATCCAATAACATCCTGGATTTTTCCGGGCCATACGCTTGTGTCATAACTATGACAGCTTCTCCGATATTGTATAATAATTTTCTCTTTTGAGATATTTTGATTATATGCACTCATTATTCTGTATAATTTCTCCTTTTTCTATCACCGCACCGTGCACCCTGCTCACTCGCTCGTTCACTCTTTTTTTCTTGTGTTCAGTATATTTCCTGTTTTTGGTTTAATTATTATGGCACCTGCATTGTCATTAATTGTTTATGATTTATAACTGTAACAATTTAAGCTCCCATAATTGGGCGCCCTGGATAACACTTATATACTGTATAATTATATCAATAATTTCATGCATTTAGCACTTTATGTCAAGCTAAGTGAGTTTCTGGAACACTGGCATTCGTGCCACTGTTTCCTTATATATATGAATGCACTTATTACACCGTGCACAATGGGTCTGAATATTGTCATGTGATACAATATCGCGGTGTGGTGAGGTGTATTCCCACATATCCACACTGCGATACTGCTGTCCGCTGTGTATTAGTACAATAAGGGGTTAATTATGTCTTGTATACTATGTTATTTTATCCTATTTGATTAGATTGATCTCTTATCTGCCAGTCAGGTATCCCTTACCTTGGCTCATAAAACATGTTATTATGTACATTGATTACTTGCCTACATCTGGAGGAAGCTACGGGCTGGTATCTGCATCCTTGCTTGAGTTGTGGCGCTGCGATCATGTGATGTACCGCGTGACCGCTCCGTCACATATGCCCCGCCTGCGGTGCCGGGGTTGGGCGTTCCCACTGACTGTGGACCTGCGGTGGGGGCGTGTCTCCTGGTGCCTGTGACGTCGCGATCACATGCTTGATCGCGTGCGCGCCTCATCACTACTCCTCCGCCCCCTGTAGCTTGTGGCTCTACTTACCCGGCAGCGCTGCTACTCAGGTACTTGGTTGCGCCGACTGCACCGCCCCCGGCACTCCCTCCATATGACCGTAGTACTCTGGGCGTGTTCCTGGACATACTTTTGACACTGCGGTCATGTGTTTGATCACATGATCGCCGCGTCAGCCCAGTTCCGCCCTCATTAGGCTCACATGCCTCCGCTGATTGTTCCCCAATTACTGGAGCTCCAACATCATTGGTGCAGGCATCACCAGTTCCTGCAATCTTAATTATCTTAATTATCTTCCACACACCTGTGTGGGCACTATATAGGGGAGATGTTTTTCATATGTTTCCATATCCCCGGAAGAAGCCAGGTTTCTTGCGAAATGGCGTTGGGTCAGGAGTTGGCCGAGAGATCGCTACACCACTTAGGGTATGCTCATTTCACCAAACCTCAACTTTATTACAATTGCCTCTCTTGTACTTTGTTTGGGGCTTTGCTGCCATGAGGTTTTTTGGTGTGTTTTTCTAGCTAGTATTCTTTTTCCCTGTCCTTTGGTGTGCTGATCTCCCGGCCTCTCCTTGGGTCCTGTTCCTCATCCGTGTATCCCGCCTTGTGCTGCCTTTTTTATCATTATGTATGTATGTACTGTTTATGTATATTTATAATAAAGCTTTTTGGATTTTCATATATACGAAAGTCATGTTCATTTTTTGGAGTCTATCTGACAGATGTCTCTTGTTTTCATTGTTGCTGACAGGTTTCCACCCCTTCGCAGATGCTGCTCATTATCAGTCAGGTGGCTCTTTATATGTTCCGCCTCTCACTTGTTTCCCTGCGGCTGATAGTTCTTCTGTGGAGTGCTCTGCTTGTGAGGTGGTTCTCCTGTTCCATTTGCTTCTCAAGCTAAGTTCTTTTCCCTTTCTTGGTGTTTCTGACTAGGCCTCAGGGAGACACTAGCTCCTTCAGTTTGGGAGGAGTCGGTTGCCTCTTTCCCTGTTCCCTAAGCTGAGGGTTTGGTGCAGTGTTTCAGCAGTCTCAGGTTTCTGTGCATGTACATTTCTACCTTTGAGATTTGCACATGTTGTTAGCAGCTTAGGGAGAGTACCAGGGATTGCTAGGAGGTGACCTCTTTGTTCCCTAGGTTTGGGGCCTAGTCTGTTGTTGTTTTGTGGTTCCCTTTGGTTGTCTTTCCTTCCCCGTACTACCCATGACATTATCAGCTGCTGAATACCGTTACTGTTTCCCCTGCTCTGTGTTGTCATGGATTCTTTCTCTGCACTGGTGGATCGCATGCAGGGGTTGTCGCT